>NW_028226343.1:0-47627 GCF_052327205.1 Somniosus microcephalus | reverse complement strand
ATATGACACAAGGGAATCCCAGGAAACCTCTAATATAACACAGGGGAACCCAGGTTAACTCTAATATAACACATGGGAATCCCAGGTAAACTCTAATATAACACAGGAGAATCCCAGGTAACCTCTAATATAAGGCAGGGGAATCCCAGGTAACCTGTAATATAACACAGGGGAATCCCAGGTAACCTCTAATATAACACATGGGAATCCCAGGAAACCTTTAATATAACACATGGGAATCCCAGGTAACCTCTAATATAACACAGGGGAATCCCAGGAAACCTCTAATATAAAACAGGGGAATCCCAGGTAACCTCTAATATAACACAGGGGAATCCCAGGAAACCTCTAATATAACACAGGGGAATCCCAGGTAATCTCTAATATAACACAGGGGAATCCCAGATAACTTCTAAAATAACACAGGGGAATCCCAGGTAACCTCTAATATAACACAGGGGAATCCCAGATAACCTCTAATATAACACAGGGGAATCCCAGGTAACCTCTAATATAACACAGGGGAATCCCAGGTGACCTTAATATAACACAGGGGAATCCCAGGTAACCTCTAATATAACACATGGGAATCCCAGGAAACCTCTAATATAACACATGGGAATCCCAGGTAACCTCTAATATAACACAGGGGAATCCCAGGAAACCTCTAAAATAACACAGGGGAATCCCAGGTAACCTCTAATATAACACAGGGGAATCCCAGGTAAACTGCAATATAACACAGGGGAATCCCAGGTAATCTCTAATATAACACAGGGGAATCCCAGATAACCTCTAAAATAACACAGGGGAATCCCAGGTAACCTCTAATATAACACAGGGGAATCCCAGATAACCTCCAATATAACACAGGGGAATCCCAGGTAACCTCTAATATAACACAGGGGAATCCCAGGTAACCTGAATACAACACAGGGGAATCCCAGGTCACATCAAGTGCAACACAGGGGAATCCCAGGCAACCTCTAATCTTACACAGGGGAATCCCAGGGAGCCTCTAATATCACAGAAGGGAATCCCAGGAAATCTCTAATATAACACAGGGGAATCCCAGGTAACCTCTAACATAACACATGGGAATCCCAGGAAACCTCTAATATAACACAGGGGAAACCCAGGTAACCTGTAATATAACAAAGGGGAATCCCAGGTAACCTCTAATATTACACAGGGGAATCCCAGGTAACCTCTAATATAACACAGGGGAATCCCAGGTAAACTGTAATATAACACAGGGGAATCCCAGGTAACCTCTAATATAACACAGGGGAATCCCAGGTAATCTCTTATATAACACAGGGGAATCCCAGGTAACCTGTAACATAATACAGGGGAATCCCAGGTAACTTCTAATATAACACAGGGGAATCCCAGGTAACCTCCAATATAACACAGGGGAATCCCAGGTAACCTCTAATATAACACAGGGGAATCCCAGGTAAACTCGAATATAACACAAGGGAATCCCAGGTAGCCTATAATATAACACAGGGGAATCCCAGGTAACCTCTAATATAACACAGGGGAATCCCAGGTAACCTCTAATATAACACAGGGGAATCCCAGGTAACCTCTAATATAATACAGGGGAATCCCAGGTAACCTCTAATATGACACAGGGGAATCCCAGGAAAACTCTAATATAACACAGGGGAATCTCTTGTAACTTGTAATATAACACAGGGGAATCCCAGGAAACCTCTAATATACACAGGGGACTCCCAGGTAACCTCTAATATAACACATGGGAATCCCAGGTATCCTCTAATATAAAACAGGGGAATCCCAGGTAACCTCTAATATAACACAGGGGAATCCCAGGAAACCTCTAATATAACACAGGGGAATCCAAGGTAACCTCTAATACAACACAGGGGAATCCCAGGTAACCTCTAATATAACACAGGGGAATCCCAGGTAACCTCTAATATTACACAGGGGAATCCCATGAATCCTCTAATATTGCACAGGCGAATCCCGGGTAACCTCTAATATAACACAGGGGAATCCCAGGTAACCTCTAATATAACACAGGGGAATCCCAGGTAACCTCTAATATAACACAGGGGAATCCCAGGTAATCTCTAATATAAAACAGGGGAATCCCAGGTAACCTCTAATATAACACAGGGGAATCCCAGGGAACCTCTAATATAACACAGGGGAATCCCAGGTAACCTCTAAAATAACACAAGGGAATACCAGGAAACCTCTAATATGACACAGGGGAATCCCAGGAAACCTCTAATATAACACAGGGGAATCCCAGGTAAACTCGAATATAACACATGGGAATCCCAGGTAAACTCTAATATAACACATGTGAATCCCAGGTAAACTCTAATATAACACAGGAGAATCCCAGGTAACCTCTAATATAACACAGGGGAATCCCAGGAAACCTCTAATATAACACATGGGAATCCCAGGTAACCTCTAATATAACACAGGGGAATCCCAGGAAAGCTCTAATATAACACAGGGGAATCCCAGGTAACGTCTAATATAACACAGGGGAATCCCAGGAAACCTCTAATATAACACAGGGGAATCCCAGGTAATCTCTAATATAACACAGGGGAATCCCAGGTAACCTCTAAAATAACACAGGGGATCCCAGGTAACCTCTAATATAACACAGGGAATCCCAGATAACCTCTAATATAACACAGGGGAATCCCAGGTAACCTCTAGTATAACACAGGGGAATCCCAGGTAACCTTAATACAACACAGGGGAATCCCAGGTCACATCAAATACAACACAGGGGAATCCCAGGTAACCTCTAATATAACACAGGGGAATCCCAGGGAGCCTCTAATATAACAGAAGGGAATCCCAGGTAACCTCTAATATAACACAGGGGAATCCCAGGTAACCATTAACATAACACATGGGAATCCCAGAATCCTCTAATATAACACAGGGGTATCCCAGGTAACCTCTAATATAATGCAGGGGAATCCCAGGTAATCTCTAATATAACACAGGGGAATCCCAGGTAACCTCTAATATAACACAGGGGAATCCCAGGAAAACTCTAATATAACACTGGGGAATCCCAGGTAACCTCTAATATAACACAGGGGAATCCCAGGTAATCTCTAATATAACACAGGGGAATCCCAGGTAACCTCTAATATAACACAGGGGAATCCCAAGGAACCTCTAATATAACACAGGGGAATCCCAGGTAACCTCTAATATAACACAAGGGAATCCCAGGAAACCTCTAACATAACACAGGGCAATCCCAGGGAACCTCTAATATAACACAGCGGAATCCCAGGTAACCTCTAATATAACACAAGGGAATCCCAGGAACCCTCTAATAAAACACAGGGGAATCCCAGGTAACCTCTAATATAACACAGGGGAATCCCAGGTAACCTCTAATATAACACAGGGGAATCCCAGGAAACCTCTAGTATAACACTGGCGAATCGCAGGTAATCTCTAATATATCACAGGGGAATCCCAGGTAATCTCTAATATCACACAGGGGAATCCCAGGTAACCTCTAATATAACACAGGGGAATCCCAGGGAACCTCTAATATAACACAGGGGAATCCAAGGTAACCTCTAATACAACACAGGGGAATCCCAGGTAACCTCTAATATAAGACAGGGGAATCCCAGGTAACCTCTAATATTACACATGGGAATCCCATGAATCCTCTAATATAACACAGGCGAATCCCGGGTAACCTCTAATATAACACAGGGGAATCCCAGGTAACCTCTAATATAACACAGGGGAATCCCAGGAAACCTCTAATATAACACAGGGGAATCCCGGGTAACCTCTAATATGACACAGGGGAATCCGAGGTAACCTCTAATATAACACAAGGGAATCCCAGGTAACCTCTAATATTACAGAGGGGAATCCCATGAATCCTCTAATATAACACAGGGGAATCCCGGGTAACCTCGAATATAACACAGGGGAATACCAGGTAACCTCTAATATAACACAGGGGAATCCTGGGTAACCTCTAATATAACACAGGGGCATCCCAGGTAACCTCTAATATAACACAAGGGAATCCCAGGTAACCTCTTATATAACACAGGGGAATCCCAGGAAACCTCTAATATAACACAGGGGAATCTCAGGTAACCTCTAATTTAAACCGAGGAATCCCAGGTAATCTCTAATATAACACAGGGGAATCCCAGGTAACCTCTAATATAACACAGGGTAATCCCAGGTAACCTCTAATATAACACAGGGGAATCCCAGGTAACCTCTAATATAACACAGGGGTATCCCAGGTAACCTCTAATATAACGCAGGGGAATCCCAGGTAATCTCTAATATAACACAGGGGAATCCCAGGTAAGCTCTAATATAACACAGGGGAATCCCAGGGAACCTCTAATATAACACAGGGGAATCCCAGGTAACCTCTAAAATAACACAAGGGAATACCAGGAAACCTCTAATATGACACAGGGGAATCCCAGGAAACCTCTAATATAACACAGGGGAATCCCAGGTAAACTCTAATATAACACATGGGAATCCCAGGTAAACTCTAATATAACACATGGGAATCCCAGGTAAACTCTAATATAACACAGGAGAATCCCAGGTAACCTCTAATATAACACAGGGGAATCCCAGGAAACCTCTAATATAACACATGGGAATCCCAGGTAACCTATAATATAACACAGGGGAATCCCAGGAAAGCTCTAATATAACACAGGGGAATCCCAGGTAACGTCTAATATAACACAGGGGAATCCCAGGAAACCTCTAATATAACACAGGGGAATCCCAGGTAATCTCTAATATAACACAGGGGAATCCCAGGTAACCTCTAAAATAACACAGGGGAATCCCAGGTAACCTCTAATATAACACAGGGAATCCCAGATAACCTCTAATATAACACAGGGGAACCCCAGGTAACCTCCAATATAACACAGGGGAATCCCAGGTAACCTTAATACAACACAGGGGAATCCCAGGTCACATCAAATACAACACAGGGGAATCCCAGGTAACCTCTAATATAACACAGGGGAATCCCAGGGAGCCTCTAATATAACAGAAGGGAATCCCAGGTAACCTCTAATATAACACAGGGGAATCCCAGGTAACCTCTAACATAACACATGGGAATCCCAGAATCCTCTAATATAACAAAGGGGTATCCCAGGTAACCTCTAATATAATGCAGGGGAATCCCAGGTAACCTCTAACATAACACAGGGGAATCCCAGGTAACCTCTAATATAACACAGGGGAATCCCAGGTAACCTCTAATATAACACAGGGGAATCCCGGGTAACCTCTAATATAACACAGGGGAATCCCAGGTAACCTCTAATATAACACAAGGGAATCCCAGGTAACCTCTAATATAACACAGGGGAATCCCAGGAAACCTCTAAAATAACACAGGGGAATCCCACGTAACCTCTAATTTAAACCGAGTAATCCCAGGTAATCTCTAATATAACACAGGGGAATCCCAGGTAACCACTAATATAACACAGGGGAATCCCAGGTAACCTCTAATATAACACAGGGGTATCCCAGGTAACTTCTAATATAAAGCAGGGGAATCCCAGGTAACCTCTAATATAACACTGGGGAATCCCAGGTAATCTCTAATATAACACAGGGGAATCCCAGGTAACCTCTAATATAACACAGGGGAATCCCAGGGAACCTCTAATATAACACAGGGGAATCCCAGGAAACCTCTAATATAACACAGGGGAATCCCAGGTAAACTCTAATATAACACATGGGAATCCCAGGTAAACTCTAATATAACACAGGAGAATCCCAGGTAACCTCTAATATAACACAAGGGAATCCCAGGAAACCTCTAATATAACACAGGGGAATCCCAGGTAACCTCTAATATAACACAGCGGAATCCCAGGTAACCTCTAATATAACACAAGGGAATCCCAGGAACCCTCTAATAAAACACAGGGGAATGCCAGGTAACCTGTAATATAACACAGGGGAATCCCAGGTAACCTCTAATATAACACAGGGGAATCCCAGGAAACCTCTAGTATAACACTGGTGAATCGCAAGTAATCTCCAATATATCACAGGGGAATCCCAGGTAACCTCTAATATAACACAAGGGAATCCCAGGAACCCTCTAATAAAACACAGGGGAATCCCAGGTAACCTCTAATATAACACAGGGGAATCCCAGGTAACCTCTAATATAACACAGGGGAATCCCAAGAAACCTCGAGTATAACACTGGCGAATCGCAGGTAATCTCTAATATATCACAGGGGAATCCCAGGTAATCTCTAATATCACACAGGGGAATCCCAGGTAACCTCTAATATAACACAGGGGAATCCCAGGGAACCTCTAATATAACACAGGGGAACCCCAGGTAAACTCTAATATAACACAGGGGAATCCCAGGAAAACTCTAATATAACACAAGGGAATCCCAGGTCACCTCTAATATTACACAGGGGAATCCCATGAATCCTCTAAAATAACACAGGCGAATCCCGGGTAACCTCTAATATAACACAGGGGAATCCCAGGTAATCTCTAATATAACACAGGGGAATCCCAGGTAATCCCTAATATAACACAGGGGAATCCCAGGTAACCTCTAATATTACACAGGGGAATCCCATGAATCCTCTAATATAACACAGGCGAATCCCGGGTAACCTCTAATATAACACAGGGGAATCCCAGGTAACCTCTAATATAACACAGGGGAATCCCAGGAAACCTCTAATATAACACAGGGGAATCCCGGGTAACCTCTAATATAACACAGGGGAATCCGAGGTAACCTCTAATATAACACAAGGGAATCCCAGGTAACCTCTAATATTACACAGGGGAATCCCATGAATCCTCTAATATAACACAGGGGAATCCCGGGTAACCTCTAATATAACACAGGGGAATGCCAGGTAACCTCTAATATAACACAGGGGTATCCCAGGAAACCTCTAATGTAACACAGGGCAATCCCAGGTAACCTCTAATATAACACAGGGGAAACCCAGGTAACCTCTAATATAACACAGGGCTATCCCAGGTAACCTCTAATATAACGCAGGGGAATCCCAGGTAACCTCTAATATAACACAGGGGAATCCCAGGTAACCTCTAATATAACACAGGGGAATCCCAGGTAATCTCTAATATAACACAGGGGAATCCCAGGTAACCTCTAATATAACACAGGGGAATCCCAGTGAACCTCTAATATAACACGGGAATCCCAGGTAACCTCTAAAATAACACAAGGGAATACCAGGAAACCTCTAATATGACACAGGGGGATCCCAGGAAACCTCTAAAATAACACAGGGGAATCCCAGGTAAACTCTAATATAACACATGGGAATCCCAGGTAAACTCTAATATAACACATGGGAATCCCAGGTAAACTCTAATATAACACAGGAGAATCCCAGGTAACCTCTAATATAACACAGGGGAGTCCCAGGAAACCTCTAATATAACACATGGGAATCCCAGGTAACCTCTAATATAACACAGGGGAATCCCAGGAAAGCTCTAATATAACACAGGGGAATCCCAGGTAACGTCTAATATAACACAGGGGTATCCCAGGTAATCTCTAATATAACACAGGGGAATCCCAGGTACCCTCTGAAATAACACAGGGGAATCCCAGGTAACCTCTAATATAACACAGGGAATCCCAGATAACCTCTAATATAACACAGGGGAATCCCAGGTAACCTCTAATATAACACAGGGGAATCCCAGGTAACCTTAATACAACACAGGGGAATCCCAGGTCACATCAAATACAACACAGGGGAATCCCAGGTAACCTCTAATATAACACAGGGGAATCCCAGGGAGCCTCTAATATAACAGAAGGGAATCCCAGGTAACCTCGAATATAACACAGGGGAATCCCAGGTAACCTCTAACATAACACATGGGAATCCCAGAATCCTCTAATATAACACAGGGGTATCCCAGGTAACCTCTAATATAATGCAGGGTAATCCCAGGTAACCTCTAACATAACACAGGGGAATCCCAGGTAACCTCTAATATAACACAGGGGAATCCCAGGTAACCTCTAATATAACACAGGGGAATCCCGGGTAACCTCTAATATAACACAGGGGAATCCCAGGTAACCTCTAATATAACACAAGGGAATCCCAGGTAACCTCTAATATAACACAGGGGAATCCCAGGAAACCTCTAAAATAACACAGGGGAATCCCACGTAACCTCTAATTTAAACCGAGGAATCCCAGGTAATCTCTAATATAACACAGGGGAATCCCAGGTAACCTCTAATATAACACAGGGGAATCCCAAGTAACCTCTAATATAACACAGGGGTATCCCAGGTAACCTCCAATATAACACAGGGGAATCCCAGGTAACCTCTAATAAAAAACAGGGGAATCCCAGGTAACCTCGAATATAACACAAGGGAATCCCAGGTAGCCTCTAATATAACACAGGGGAATCCCAGGTAACCTCTAATATAACACAGGGGAATCCCAGGTAACCTCCAATATAACACAGGGGAATCCCAGGTAACCTCTAATATAACACAGGGGAATCCCAGGTAACCTCTAATATGACACAGGGGAATCCCAGGAAAACTCTAATATAACACAGGGGAATCTCATGTAACCTGTAATATAACACAGGGGAATCCCAGATAACCTCTAATATACACAGGGGAATCCCAGGTAACCTCTAATATAACACATGGGAATCCCAGGTAACCTCTAATATAACACAGGGGAATCCCAGGTAACCTCTAATATAACACAGGGGAATCCCAGGTAACCTCTAATACAACACAGGGGAATCCCAGGTAACCTCTAATGTAACACAGGGGAATCCCAGGTAACCTCTAATACAACACATGGGAATCCCAGGTAACCTCTAATATAACACACGGGAATCCCAGGTAACCTCTAATATAACACAGGGAAACCCAGGTAACCTCTAATACAACACAGGGGAGTCCCAGGTAACCTCTAAAACAACACAGGGGAATCCCAGGTAACCTCTAATTGAACACAGGGGAATCCCAGGAGACCTCTAATATAACACAGGGGAATCCCAGGTAACCTCTAATATAACACAGGAGAATCCCAGGTAACCTCTAACATAACACAGGGAAATCCCAGGTAACCTCTAATATAACACAGGGGAATCCCAGGTAACCTCTAATATAACACAGGGGAATCCCAGGAAACCTCTAATATAACACAGGGGAATCCCAGGTAACCTCGAATATAACATTGGGGAATCCCAGGTAATCTCTAATATAACACAGGCGAATCCCAGGTAACCTCTAATATAAAACAGGGGAATCCCAGGGAACCTCTAATATAACACAGGGGAGTCCCAGGTAACCTCTAATATAACACATGGGAATACCAGGAAACCTCTAATATAACACATGGGAATCCCAGGAAACCTCTAATATAACACAGGGGAATCCCAGGTGAACTCTAATATAACACAGGGGAATCCCAGGTAACCTCCAATATAACACAGGGGAATCCCAGGTAACCTCTAATATAACACAGGGGAATCCCAGGTAACCTCGAATATAACGCAAGGGAATCCCAGGCAGACTGTAATATAACACAGGGGAATCCCAGGTAACCTCTAATATAACACAAGGGAATACCAGGAAACCTCTAATATGACACTGGGGAATCCCAGGAAACCTTTAATATAACACAGGGGAGTCCCAGGTAAACTCTAATATAACACATGGGAATCCCAGGTAAACTCTAATATAACACAGGAGAATCCCAGGTAACCTCTAATATAACACAGGGGAATCCCAGGTAACCTGTAATATAACACAGGGGAATCCCAGGTAACCTCTAATATAACACATGGGAATCCCAGGAAACCTCTAATATAACACATGGGAATCCCAGGTAACCTCTAATATAACACAGGGGAATCCCAGGAAACCTCTAATATAACACAGGGGAATCCCAGGTAAACTCTAATATAACACAGGGGAATCCCAGGAAACCTCTAATATAACACAGGGGAATCCCAGGTAATCTCTAATATAACACAGGGGAATCCCAGGTAACCTCTAAAATAACACAGGGTAATCCCAGCTAACCCCTAATATAACACAGGGGAATCCCAGATAACCTCTAATATAACACAGGGGAATCCCAGGTAACCTCTAATATAACACAGGGGAATCCCAGGTAACCTTAATACAACACAGGGGAATCCCAGGTCGCATCAAGTACAACACAGGGGAATCCCAGGTAAACTCTAATATAACACAGGGGAATCCCAGGTAATCTCTTATATAACACAGGGGAATCCCAGGTAACCTGTAATATAACACAGGGGAATCCCAGGTAACCTCTAATATAACACAGGGGAATCCCAGGTAACCTCCAATATAACACAGGGGAATCCCAGGGAGCCTCCAATATAACAGAAGGGAATCCCAGGTAATCTCTAATATAACACAGGGGAATCCCAGGTAACCTCTAACATAACACATGGGAATCCCAGGAAACCTCTAATATAACACAGGTGAAACCCAGGTAACCTGTAATATAACAAAGGGGAATCCCAGATAACCTCTAATATTACACAGGGGAATCCCAGGTAACCTCTAATATAACACAGGGGAATCCCAGGTACACTGTAATATAACACAAGGGAATCCCAGGTAACCTCTAATATAACACAGGGGAATCCCAGGTAATCTCTTATTTTACACAGGGGAATCCCAGGTAACCTCGAATACAACACAAGGGAATCCCAGGTAGCCTATAATATAACACAGGGGAATCCCAGGTAACCTCTAATATCACACAGGGGAATCCCAGGTAACCTCTAATATAACACAGCGGAATCCCAGGTAACCTCTAATATAACACAGGGGAATCCCAGGTAACCTCTAATATGACACAGGGGAATCCCAGGTAACCTCTAATATAACACAGGGGAATCCCAGGTAACCTCCAATATAACACAGGGGAATCGCAGGTAATCTCTTATATAACACAGGGGAATCCCAGGTCACATCAAGTACAACACAGGGGAATCCCAGGTAACCTCTAATATAACACAGAGGAATCCCAGGTAATCTCTTATATAACACAGGGGAATCCCAGGTAACCTGTAATATAACACAGGGGAATCCCAGGTAACCTCTAATATAACACAGGGGAATCCCAGGTAACCTCCAATATAACACAGGGGAATCCCAGGGAGCCTCTAATATAACACAGGGGAATCCCGGGTAACCTCTAATATAACACAGGGGAATCCCAGGTAACCTCTAATATAACACAGGGGAATCCCAGGTAACCTCTAATATTACACAGGGGAATCCCATGAATCCTCTAATATAACACAGGGTAATCCCGGGTAACCTCTAATACAACACAGGGGAATCCCAGGTAACCTCTAATATAACACAGGGGAATCCCAGGTAACCTCTAATATAAGACAGGGGAATCCCAGGAAACTTCTAATGTAACACAGGGGTATCCCAGGTAACCTCTAATATAACACAGGAGAATCCCAGGTAACCTCTAACATAAGACAGGGAAATCCCAGGTAACATCTAATATAACACAGGGGAATCCCAGGTAACCTCTAATATAACACAGGGGAATCCCAGGAAACCTCTAATATAACACAGGGGAATCCCAGGTAACCTCTAATATAAGACAGGGGAATCCCAGGTAATCTCTAATATAACAGGGGAATCCCAGGTAACATCTAATATAACACAGGGGAATCCCAGGGAACCTCTATTATTACACAGGGGAATCCCAGGTAACCTCCAATATAACACATGGGAATACCAGGAAACCTCTAATATAACACAGGGGAATCCCAGGTAACCTCTAATATAACACAGGGGAATCCCAGGAAACCTCTAATATAACATATCGGAATTCCAGGTAAACTCTAATATAACACAGGGGAATCCCAGGTAACCTCTAATATAACACGGTGGAATCCCAGGTAACCTCTAATATAACACAGCGGAATCCCAGGTAACCTCTAATATAACACAGAGGAATCCCAGGTAACCTCTAATATAACACAAGGGAATCCCAGGTAACCTCTAATATAACACAGGGGAATCCCAGGTAATCTCTAATTTAACACAGGGGAATCCCAGGTAACCTCTAATGTAAAACAGGGGAATCCCAGGTAACCTCTAATATAACACAGGGGAATCCCAGGTAACCTCCAATATAACACAGGGGAATCCCAGGAAACCTCTAATATAACACAGCGGAACCCCAGGTAAACTCTAATATAACACAGGGGAATCCCAGGTAACCTCTAATATAACACAGGGGAATCCCAGGAAACCTCTAATATAACACAGGGGAATCCCAGGTAACCTGTAATATAACAAAGGGGAATCCCAGGTAACCTCTAATATAACACAGGGGAATCCCAGGTAACCTCTAATATAACACAGGGGAATCCCAGGTAAACTGTAATATAACACAGGGGAATCCCAGGTAACCTCTAATATAACACAGGGGAATCCCAGGTAATCTCTTATATAACACAGGGGAATCCCAGGTATCCTGTAACATAACACAGGGGAATCCCAGGTAACCTCTAATATAACACAGGGGAATCCCAGGTAACCTCCAATATAACACAGGGGAATCCCAGGTAACCTCTAATATAACACAGGGGAATCCCAGGTAACCTCGAATATAACACAAGGGAATCCCAGGTAGCCTCTAATATAACACAGGGGAATCCCAGGTAACCTCTAATATAACACAGGGGAATCCCAGGTAACCTCTAATATAACACAGGGGAATCCCAGGTAACCTCTAATATAACACAGGGGAATCCCAGGTAACCTCTAATATGACACAGGGGAATCCCAGGAAAACTCTAATATAACACAGGGGAATCTCATGTAACCTGTAATATAATACAGGGGAATCCCAGGTAACCTCTAATATACACAGGGGAATCCCAGGTAACCTCTAATATAACACATGGGAATCCCAGGTAACCTCTAATATAACACAGGGGAATCCCAGGAAACCTCTAATATAACACAGGGGAATCCCAGGTAACCTCTAATACAACACAGGGGAATCCCAGGTAACCTCTAATGTAACACAGGGGAATCCCAGGTAACCTCTAATACAACACATGGGAATCCCAGGTAACCTCTAATATAACACACGGGAATCCCAGGTAACCTCTAATATAACACAGGGGAATCCCAGGTAACCTCTAATACAACACAGGGGAATCCCAGGTAACCTCTAATACAACACAGGGGAATCCCAGGTAACCTCTAATTTAACACAGGGGAATCCCAGGAAACCTCTAATATAACACAGGGGAATCCCAGGTAACCTCTAATATAACACAGGAGAATCCCAGGTAACCTCTAACATAACACAGGGAAATCCCAGGTAACCTCTAATATAACACAGGGGAATCCCAGGTAACCTCAAATAAAACACAGGGGAATCCCAGGAAACCTCTAATATAACACAGGGGAATCCCAGGTAACCTCTAAAATAACATAGGGGAATCCCAGGTAACCTCTAATATAAAACAGGGGAATCCCAGGGAACCTCTAATATAACACAGGGGAATCCCAGGTAACCTCTAATATAACACATGGGAATACCAGGAA
Organism: Somniosus microcephalus; assembly: GCF_052327205.1. Lineage (NCBI taxonomy): Eukaryota > Metazoa > Chordata > Chondrichthyes > Squaliformes > Somniosidae > Somniosus > Somniosus microcephalus. The sequence goes on along the minus strand of NW_028226343.1, from coordinate 33,931 downwards.
ACCTCTAATATAACACATGGGAATCCCAGGAAACCTCTAATATAACACAGGGGAATCCCAGGTAACCTCTAATATAACACAGGGGAATCCCAGGTAACCTCCAATATAACACAGGGGAATCCCAGGTAACCTCGAATATAACGCAAGGGAATCCCAGGTAGCCTCTAATATAACACAGGGGAATCCCAGGTAACCTCTAATATAACACAGGGGAATCCCAGGTAACCTCTAATACAACACAGGGGAATCCCAGGTAACCTCTAATATAACACAGGGGAATCCCAGGTAACCTCTAATATGACACAGGGGAATCCCAGGAAAACTCTAATATAACACAGGGGAATCTCATGTAACCTGTAATATAACACAGGGGAATCCCAGGTAACCTCGAATATACACAGGGGATTCCCAGGTAACCTCTAATATAACACATGGGAATCCCAGGTAACCACTAATATAACACAGGGGTGTCCCAGGTAACCTCTAATATAACGCAGGGGAATCTCAGGAAACCTCTAATATAACACAGGGGAATCCCAGGTAACCTCTAATATAACGCAGGGGAATCCCATGTAACCTCTAATATAACACAGGGGAATCCCAGGTATCCTCTAATATAACGCAAGGGAATCCCAGGAAACCTCTAATATAACACAGGGGAATCCCAGGAAAACTCTAATATAACACAGGGGAATCCCAGGTAAACTCTAATATAACACAGGGGAATCCCAGGTAACCTCTAACATAACACAGGGGAATCCCATGTAACCTCTAATATAACACAGGGGAATCCCAGGAAAACTCTAATATAACACAGGGGAATCCCAGGTAACCTCTAATACGACACAGGGGAATCCCAGGTAACCTCTAATATAACACAGGGGAATCCCAGGTAACATCTAATATAACACAGGGGAATCCCAGGAAAACTCTAATATAACCCAGGGGAATCCCAGGTAACCTCTAATATAACACAGGAGAATCCCAGGTAACCTCAAACATAACACAGGGGAATCCCAGGTAACCTCTAATGTAACACAGGGGAATCCCAGGTAACCTCCAATATAACACAGAGGAATCCCAGGTAACCTCTAATATAACACAAGAGAATCCCAGGTAACCTCTAATATAACACAGGGGAATCCCAGGTAATCTCTAATTTAACACAGGGGAATACCAGGTAACCTCTAATATAAAACAGGGGAATCCCAGGTAACCTCTAATATAACACAGGGGAATCCCAGGTAACCTCTACTATAACACAGGGGAATCCCAGCAAATCTCTAATATAACACAGCGGAATCCCAGGTAACCTCCAATATAACACAGGGGAATCCCAGGTAACCTCTAATATAACACAGGGGTATCCCAGGAAACCTCTAATATAACATAGGGGAATCCCAGGTAACCTGTAATATAACAAAGGGGAATCCCAGGAAATCTCTAATATAACACAGGGGAACCCCAGGAAACCTCTAATATAACACAGGGGAATCCCATGAATCCTCTAGTATAACACAGGGGAATCCCGGGTAACCTCTAATATAACACAGGGGAATCCCAGATAACCTCTAATATAACACAAGGGAATCCCAGGTAACCTCTAATATTACACAGGGGAATACCATGAATTCTCTAATATAACACAGGGGAATCCCGGGTAACCTCTAATACAACACAGGGGAATCCCAGGTAACCTCTAATATAACACAGGGGTATCCCAGGTAACCTCTAATATAACACAGGAGAATCCCAGGTAACCTCCAACTGAACACAGGGAAATCCCAGGTAACCTGTAATATGACACAGGGGATTCCCAGGTAACCTCTAATATAACACAGGGGAATCCCAGGAAACCTCTAATATAACACAGGGGAATCCCAGGTAACCTCTAATATAACATAGGGGAATCCCAGGTAATCTCTAATATAACACAGGGGAATCCCAGGTAACCTCTAATATAACACAGGGGAATCCCAGGGAACCTCTAAAAAACACAGGGGAATCCCAGGTAAACTCCAATATAACACTTGGGAATACCAGGAAACCTCTAATATAACACATGGGAATCCCAGGAAACCTCTAATATAACACAGGGGAATCCCAGGTAACCTCTATTATAAGGCAGTGGAATCCCAGGTAACCTCCAATATAACACAGGGGAATCCCAGGTAACCTCTAATATAACACAGGGGAATCCCAGGTAACCTGTTATATAACACAGGGGAATCCCAGGTAACCTCTAATATAACACATGGGAATCCCAGGAAACCTCTAATATAACACATGGGAATCCCAGGTAACCTCTAATATAACACAGGGGAATCCCAGGTAACCTCTAATATAAAATAGGGGAATCCCAGGTAACCTCTAATATAACACAGGGGAATCCCAGGTAATCTCTTATATAACACAGGGGAATCCCAGGTCACATCAAGTACAACACAGGGGAATCCCAGGTAACCTCTAATATAACACAGAGGAATCCCAGGTAATCTCTTATATAACACAGGGGAGTCCCAGGTAACCTGTAATATAACACAGGGGAATCCCAGGTAACCTCTAATATAACACAGGGGAATCCCAGGTAACCTCCAATATAACACAGGGGAATCCCAGGGAGCCTCTAATATAACACAGGGGAATCCCGGGTAACCTCTAATATAACACAGGGGAATCCCAGGTAACCTCTAATATAACACAGGGGAATCCCAGGTAACCTCTAATATTACACAGGGGAATCCCATGAATCCTCTAATATAACACAGGGTAATCCCGGGTAACCTCTAATACAACACAGGGGAATCCCAGGTAACCTCTAATATAACACAGGGGAATCCCAGGTAACCTCTAATATAAGACAGGGGAATCCCAGGAAACTTCTAATGTAACACAGGGGTATCCCAGGTAACCTCTAATATAACACAGGAGAATCCCAGGTAACCTCTAACATAAGACAGGGAAATCCCAGGTAACATCTAATATAACACAGGGGAATCCCAGGTAACCTCTAATATAACACAGGGGAATCCCAGGAAACCTCTAATATAACACAGGGGAATCCCAGGTAACCTCTAATATAAGACAGGGGAATCCCAGGTAATCTCTAATATAACAGGGGAATCCCAGGTAACCTCTAATATAACACAGGGGAATCCCAGGGAACCTCTATTATTACACAGGGGAATCCCAGGTAACCTCCAATATAACACATGGGAATACCAGGAAACCTCTAATATAACACAGGGGAATCCCAGGTAACCTCTAATATAACACAGGGGAATCCCAGGAAACCTCTAATATAACATATCGGAATTCCAGGTAAACTCTAATATAACACAGGGGAATCCCAGGTAACCTCTAATATAACACAGAGGAATCCCAGGTAACCTCTAATATAACACAAGGGAATCCCAGGTAACCTCTAATATAACACAGGGGAATCCCAGGTAATCTCTAATTTAACACAGGGGAATCCCAGGTAACCTCTAATGTAAAACAGGGGAATCCCAGGTAACCTCTAATATAACACAGGGGAATCCCAGGTAACCTCTAATATAACACAGGGGAATCCCAGGAAACCTCTAATATAACACAGCGGAACCCCAGGTAAACTCTAATATAACACAGGGGAATCCCAGGTAACCTCTAATATAACACAGGGGAATCCCAGGTAACCTGTAATATAACAAAGGGGAATCCCAGGTAACCTCTAATATAACACAGGGGAATCCCAGGTAACCTCTAATATAACACAGGGGAATCCCAGGTAAACTGTAATATAACACAGGGGAATCCCAGGTAACCTCTAATATAACACAGGGGAATCCCAGGTAATCTCTTATATAACACAGGGGAATCCCAGGTATCCTGTAACATAACACAGGGGAATCCCAGGTAACCTCTAATATAACACAGGGGAATCCCAGGTAACCTCCAATATAACACAGGGGAATCCCAGGAAAACTCTAATATAACACAGGGGAATCTCATGTAACCTGTAATATAATACAGGGGAATCCCAGGTAACCTCTAATATACACAGGGGAATCCCAGGTAACCTCTAATATAACACATGGGAATCCCAGGTAACCTCTAATATAACACAGGGGAATCCCAGGAAACCTCTAATATAACACAGGGGAATCCCAGGTAACCTCTAATACAACACAGGGGAATCCCAGGTAACCTCTAATGTAACACAGGGGAATCCCAGGTAACCTCTAATACAACACATGGGAATCCCAGGTAACCTCTAATATAACACACGGGAATCCCAGGTAACCTCTAATATAACACAGGGGAATCCCAGGTAACCTCTAATACAACACAGGGGAATCCCAGGTAACCTCTAATACAACACAGGGGAATCCCAGGTAACCTCTAATTTAACACAGGGGAATCCCAGGAAACCTCTAATATAACACAGGGGAATCCCAGGTAACATCTAATATAACACAGGAGAATCCCAGGTAACCTCTAACATAACACAGGGAAATCCCAGGTAACCTCTAATATAACACAGGGGAATCCCAGGTAACCTCAAATAAAACACAGGGGAATCCCAGGAAACCTCTAATATAACACAGGGGAATCCCAGGTAACCTCTAATATAACATAGGGGAATCCCAGGTAACCTCTAATATAAAACAGGGGAATCCCAGGGAACCTCTAATATAACACAGGGGAATCCCAGGTAACCTCTAATATAACACATGGGAATACCAGGAAACCTCTAATATAACACAGGGGAATCCCAGGTAACCTCTAATATAACACAGGGGAATCCCAGGTAACCTCCAATATAACACAGGGGAATCCCAGGTAACCTCGAATATAACGCAAGGGAATCCCAGGTAGCCTCTAATATAACACAGGGGAATCCCAGGTAACCTCTAATATAACACAGGGGAATCCCAGGTAACCTCTAATACAACACAGGGGAATCCCAGGTAACCTCTAATATAACACAGGGGAATCCCAGGTAACCTCTAATATGACACAGGGGAATCCCAGGAAAACTCTAATATAACACAGGGGAATCTCATGTAACCTGTAATATAACACAGGGGAATCCCAGGTAACCTCGAATATACACAGGGGATTCCCAGGTAACCTCTAATATAACACATGGGAATCCCAGGTAACCTCTAATATAACACAGGGGTGTCCCAGGTAACCTCTAATATAACGCAGGGGAATCTCAGGAAACCTCTAATATAACACAGGGGAATCCCAGGTAACCTCTAATATAACGCAGGGGAATCCCATGTAACCTCTAATATAACACAGGGGAATCCCAGGTATCCTCTAATATAACGCAAGGGAATCCCAGGAAACCTCTAATATAACACAGGGGAATCCCAGGAAAACTCTAATATAACACAGGGGAATCCCAGGTAAACTCTAATATAACACAGGGGAATCCCAGGTAACCTCTAACATAACACAGGGGAATCCCATGTAACCTCTAATATAACACAGGGGAATCCCAGGAAAACTCTAATATAACACAGGGGAATCCCAGGTAACCTCTAATACGACACAGGGGAATCCCAGGTAACCTCTAATATAACACAGGGGAATCCCAGGTAACATCTAATATAACACAGGGGAATCCCAGGAAAACTCTAATATAACACAGGGGAATCCCAGGTAACCTCTAATATAACACAGGAGAATCCCAGGTAAACTCGAACATAACACAGGGGAATCCCAGGTAACCTCTAATGTAACACAGGGGAATCCCAGGTAACCTCCAATATAACACAGAGGAATCCCAGGTAACCTCTAATATAACACAAGAGAATCCCAGGTAACCTCTAATGTAACACAGGGGAATCCCAGGTAATCTCTAATTTAACACAGGGGAATACCAGGTAACCTCTAATATAAAACAGGGGAATCCCAGGTAACCTCTAATATAACACAGGGGAATCCCAGGTAACCTCTACTATAACACAGGGGAATCCCAGCAAACCTCTAATATAACACAGCGGAATCCCAGGTAACCTCCAATATAACACAGGGGAATCCCAGGTAACCTCTAATATAACACAGGAGTATCCCAGGAAACCTCTAATATAACATAGGGGAATCCCAGGTAACCTGTAATATAACAAAGGGGAATCCCAGGAAATCTCTAATATAACACAGGGGAACCCCAGGAAACCTCTAATATAACACAGGGGAATCCCATGAATCCTCTAATATAACACAGGGGAATCCCGGGTAACCTCTAATATAACACAGGGGAATCCCAGATAACCTCTAATATAACACAAGGGAATCCCAGGTAACCTCTAATATTACACAGGGGAATACCATGAATTCTCTAATATAACACAGGGGAATCCCGGGTAACCTCTAATACAACACAGGGGAATCCCAGGTAACCTCTAATATAACACAGGGGTATCCCAGGTAACCTCTAATATAACACAGGAGAATCCCAGGTAACCTCCAACTGAACACAGGGAAATCCCAGGTAACCTGTAATATGACACAGGGGATTCCCAGGTAACCTCTAATATAACACAGGGGAATCCCAGGAAACCTCTAATATAACACAGGGGAATCCCAGGTAACCTCTAATATAACATAGGGGAATCCCAGGTAATCTCTAATATAACACAGGGGAATCCCAGGTAACCTCTAATATAACACAGGGGAATCCCAGGGAACCTCTAAAAAACACAGGGGAATCCCAGGTAAACTCCAATATAACACTTGGGAATACCAGGAAACCTCTAATATAACACATGGGAATCCCAGGAAACCTCTAATATAACACAGGGGAATCCCAGGTAACCTCTATTATAACGCAGTGGAATCCCAGGTAACCTCCAATATAACACAGGGGAATCCCAGGTAACCTCTAATATAACACAGGGGAATCCCAGGTAACCTGTTATATAACACAGGGGAATCCCAGGTAACCTCTAATATAACACATGGGAATCCCAGGAAACCTCTAATATAACACATGGGAATCCCAGGTAACCTCTAATATAACACAGGGGAATCCCAGGTAACCTCTAATATAAAATAGGGGAATCCCAGGTAACCTCTAATATAACACAGGGGAATCCCAGGTAACCTCTACTATAACACAGGGGAATCCCAGGAAACCTCTAATATAACACAGCGGAATCCCAGGTAACCTCTAATATAACACAGGGGAATCCCAGGTAACCTCTAATATAACACAGGGGAATCCCAGGTAACCTGTAATATAACAAAGGGGAATCCTAGGAAATCTCTAATATAACACAGGGGAACCCCAGGAAACCTCTAATATAACACAGGGGAATCCCATGAATCCTCTAATTTTACACTGGGGAATCCCGGGTAACCTCTAATATAACACAGGGGAATCCCAGATAACCTCTAATATAACACAAGGGAATCCCAGGTAACCTCTAATATTACACAGGGGAATCCCATGAATCCTCTAATATAACACAGGGGAATCCCGGGTAACCTCTAATACAACACAGGGGAATCCCAGGTAACCTCTAATATAACACAGGGGAATCCCAGGTAACCTCTAATACAACACAGGGGAATCCCAGGAAACCTCTAATATAACACAGGGGTATCCCAGGTAACCTCTAATATAACACAGGGGAATCCCAGGAAACCTCTAATATAACACAGGGGAATCCCAGGTAACCTCTAATATAACATAGGGGAATCCCAGGTAATCTCTAATATAACACAGGGTAATCCCAGGTAACCTCTAATATAACACAGGGGAATCCCAGGGAACCTCTAATATAACACAGGGGAATCCCAGGTAAACTCCAATATAACACTTGGGAATGCCAGGAAACCTCTAATATAACACATGGGAATCCCAGGAAACCTCTATTATAACACAGGGGAATCCCAGGTAACCTCCAAGAAAACACAGGGGAATCCCAGCTAACCTCGAATATAACACAGGGGAATCCCAGGTAACCTCTAATATAACACAGGGGAATCCCAGGTAACCTGTAATATAACACAGGGGAATCCCAGGTAACCTCTAATATAACACATGGGAATCCCAGGAAACCTCTAATATAACACATGGGAATCCCAGGTAACCTCTAATATAACACAGGGGAATCCCAGGTAACCTCTAATATAACACAGGGGAATCCCAGGTAACCTCTAAGATAACACAGCGGAATCCCAGGAAACCTCTAATATAACATATCGGAATCCCAGGTAAACTCTAAAATAACACAGGGGAATCCCAGGTAACCTCTAATATAACATGGGGGAATCCCAGGTAACCTCTAATATAACACAGGGGAATCCCAGGTAACCTCTAATATAACACAGAGGAATCCCAGGTAACCTCTAATATAACACAGGGGAATCCCAGTTAACCTTTAATATAACACAGCGGAATCCCAGGTAACCTCTAATATAACACAGGGGAATCCCAGGTAACCTCTAATATAACACAGGGGAATCCCAGGAAACCTCTAATATCACACAGGGGATCCCCAGGAAACCTTTAATATAACAAAGGGAATCCCATGAATCCTCTAATATAACACAGGGGAATCCCGGGTAACCTCTAATATAACACAGGGGAATCCCAGATAACCTCTAATATAACACAAGGGAATCCCAGGTAACCTCTAATATTACACAGGGGAATCCCATGAATCCTCTAATATAACACAGGGGAATCCCGGGTAACCTCTAATATAACACAGGGGAATCCCAGGTAACCTCTAGTATAACACAAGGGAATCCCAGGTAACCTCTATTATAACGCAGTGGAATCCCAGGTAACCTCCAATATAACACAGGGGAATCCCAGGTAACCTCTAATATAACACAGGGGAATCCCAGGGAACCTCTAAAAAACACAGGGGAATCCCAGGTAAACTCCAATATAACACTTGGGAATACCAGGAAACCTCTAATATAACACATGGGAATCCCAGGAAACCTCTAATATAACACAGGGGAATCCCAGGTAACCTCTATTATAACGCAGTGGAATCCCAGGTAACCTCCAATATAACACAGGGGAATCCCAGGTAACCTCTAATATAACACAGGGGAATCCCAGGTAACCTGTTATATAACACAGGGGAATCCCAGGTAACCTCTAATATAACACATGGGAATCCCAGGAAACCTCTAATATAACACATGGGAATCCCAGGTAACCTCTAATATAACACAGGGGAATCCCAGGTAACCTCTAATATAAAATAGGGGAATCCCAGGTAACCTCTAATATAACACAGGGGAATCCCAGGTAACCTCTACTATAACACAGGGGAATCCCAGGAAACCTCTAATATAACACAGCGGAATCCCAGGTAACCTCTAATATAACACAGGGGAATCCCAGGTAACCTCTAATATAACACAGGGGAATCCCAGGTAACCTGTAATATAACAAAGGGGAATCCTAGGAAATCTCTAATATAACACAGGGGAACCCCAGGAAACCTCTAATATAACACAGGGGAATCCCATGAATCCTCTAATTTTACACTGGGGAATCCCGGGTAACCTCTAATATAACACAGGGGAATCCCAGATAACCTCTAATATAACACAAGGGAATCCCAGGTAACCTCTAATATTACACAGGGGAATCCCATGAATCCTCTAATATAACACAGGGGAATCCCGGGTAACCTCTAATACAACACAGGGGAATCCCAGGTAACCTCTAATATAACACAGGGGAATCCCAGGTAACCTCTAATACAACACAGGGGAATCCCAGGAAACCTCTAATATAACACAGGGGTATCCCAGGTAACCTCTAATATAACACAGGGGAATCCCAGGAAACCTCTAATATAACACAGGGGAATCCCAGGTAACCTCTAATATAACATAGGGGAATCCCAGGTAATCTCTAATATAACACAGGGTAATCCCAGGTAACCTCTAATATAACACAGGGGAATCCCAGGGAACCTCTAATATAACACAGGGGAATCCCAGGTAAACTCCAATATAACACTTGGGAATGCCAGGAAACCTCTAATATAACACATGGGAATCCCAGGAAACCTCTATTATAACACAGGGGAATCCCAGGTAACCTCCAAGAAAACACAGGGGAATCCCAGCTAACCTCGAATATAACACAGGGGAATCCCAGGTAACCTCTAATATAACACAGGGGAATCCCAGGTAACCTGTAATATAACACAGGGGAATCCCAGGTAACCTCTAATATAACACATGGGAATCCCAGGAAACCTCTAATATAACACATGGGAATCCCAGGTAACCTCTAATATAACACAGGGGAATCCCAGGTAACCTCTAATATAACACAGGGGAATCCCAGGTAACCTCTAAGATAACACAGCGGAATCCCAGGAAACCTCTAATATAACATATCGGAATCCCAGGTAAACTCTAAAATAACACAGGGGAATCCCAGGTAACCTCTAATATAACATGGGGGAATCCCAGGTAACCTCTAATATAACACAGGGGAATCCCAGGTAACCTCTAATATAACACAGAGGAATCCCAGGTAACCTCTAATATAACACAGGGGAATCCCAGTTAACCTTTAATATAACACAGCGGAATCCCAGGTAACCTCTAATATAACACAGGGGAATCCCAGGTAACCTCTAATATAACACAGGGGAATCCCAGGAAACCTCTAATATCACACAGGGGATCCCCAGGAAACCTTTAATATAACAAAGGGAATCCCATGAATCCTCTAATATAACACAGGGGAATCCCGGGTAACCTCTAATATAACACAGGGGAATCCCAGATAACCTCTAATATAACACAAGGGAATCCCAGGTAACCTCTAATATTACACAGGGGAATCCCATGAATCCTCTAATATAACACAGGGGAATCCCGGGTAACCTCTAATATAACACAGGGGAATCCCAGGTAACCTCTAGTATAACACAAGGGAATCCCAGGTAACCTCTAATATAACACAGGGGAATCCCAGGAAACCTCTAATATAGCACAGGGGAGTCTCAGGTAACCTCTAATATAACACAGGGGAATCCCAGGTATCCTCTAATATAACACAAGGGAATCCCAGGTAACCTCTAATATAACACAGGGGAATCCCAGGAAACCTCTAATATAACACAGGGGAATCCCAGGTAACCTCCAATACAACACAGGGGAATCCCAGGTAACCTCTAATATAACACAGGGGAATCCCAGGTAACCTCTAACATAACACAGGGGAATCCCAGGTAACCTCTAATATAACACAGGGGAATCCCAGGAAAACTCTAATATAACACAGGGGAATCCCAGGTTACCTCCAATATAACAAAGGAGAATCCCAGGTATCCTCGAACATAACACAGGGGAATCCCAGGTAACCTCTTATATAACACAGGGGAATCCCAGGTAACTTCTAATATAACACAGGGGAATCCCAGGAAACCGCTAATATAACACAGGGGAATCCCAGGTAACCTCTAATATAACACAGGGGAATCCCAGGTAACCTCTAATATAACACAGGGGAATCCCAGGTAACCTCTAATATAACACAGGGGAATCCCAGGAAACCTCTAATATAACACAGGGGAATCCCAGGTAACCTCTAATATATCACAGGGGAATCCCAGGTAACCTCTACTATAACACAAGGGAATCCCAGGTAACCTCTAACATAACACAGGGGAATCCCAGGAAACCTCTAATATAACACAGGGGAATCTCAGGAAACCTCTAATATAACACAGGGGAATCCCAGGTAACCTCTAATATAACGCAGGGGAATCCCATGTAACCTCTAATATAACACAGGGGAATCCCAGGTATCCTCTAATATAACGCAAGGGAATCCCAGGAAACCTCTAATATAACACAGGGGAATCCCAGGAAAACTCTAATATAACACAGGGGAATCCCAGGTAAACTCTAATATAACACAGGGGAATCCCAGGTAACCTCTAACATAACACAGGGGAATCCCATGTAACCTCTAATATAACACAGGGGATTCCCAGGAAAACTCTAATATAACACAGGGGAATCCCAGGTAACCTCTAATACAACACAGGGATATCCCAGGTAACCTCTAATATAACACAGGGGAATCCCAGGTAACCTCTAATATAACACAGGGGAATCCCAGGAAAACTCTAATATAACACAGGGGAATCCCAGGTAACCTCTAATATAACACAGGAGAATCCGAGGTAACCTCGAACATAAAACAGGGGAATCCCAGGTAACCTCTAATATAACACAGGGGAGTCCCAGGTAACCTCCAATATAACACAGAGGAATCCCAGGTAACCTCTAATATAACACAAGAGAATCCCAGGTAACCTCTAATATAACACAGGGGAATCCCAGGTAATCTCTAATTTAACACAGGGGAATACCAGGTAACCTCTAATATAAAACAGGGGAATCCCAGGTAACCTCTAATATAACACAGGGGAATCCCAGGTATCCTCTACTATAACACAGGGGAATCCCAGGAAACCTCTAATATAACACAGCGGAATCCCAGGTAACCGCTAATATAACACAGGGGAATCCCAGGTAACCTCTAATATAACACAGGGGTATCACAGGAAACCTCTAATATAACATAGGGGAATCCCAGGTAACCTGTAATATAACAAAGAGGAATCCCAGGAAATCTCTAATATAACACAGGGGAACCCCAGGAAACCTCTAATATAACACAGGGGAATCCCATGAATCCTCTAATATAACACAGGGGAATCCCGGGTAACCTCTAATATAACACAGGGGAATCCCAGATAACCTCTAATATAACACAAGGGAATCCCAGGTAACCTCTAATATTACACAGGGGAATCCCATGAATCCTCTAATATAACACAGTGGAATCCCGGGTAACCTCTAATACAACACAGGGGTATCCCAGGTAACCTCTAATATAACACAGGAGAATCCCATGAATCCTCTAATATAACACAGTGGAATCCCAGGTAACCTCTAATATAACACAGGGGTATCCCAGGTAACCTCTAATATAACACAGGAGAATCCCAGGTAACCTCCAACTGAACACAGGGAAATCCCAGGTAACCTGTAATATGACACAGGGGATTCCCAGGTAACCTCTAATATAACACAGGGGAATCCCAGGAAACCTCTAATATAACACAGGGGAATCCCAGGTAACCTCTAATATAACATAGGGGAATCCCAGGTAATCTCTAATATAACACAGGGGAATCCCATGTAACCTCTAATATAACACAGGGGAATCCCAGGGAACCTCTAAAAAACACAGGGGAATCCCAGGTAAACTCCAATATAACACTTGGGAATACCAGGAAATCTCTAATATAACACATGGGTATCCCAGGAAACCTCTAATATAACACAGGGGAATCCCAGGTAACCTCTATTATAACGCAGTGGAATCCCAGGTAACCTCCAATACAACACAGGGGAATCCCAGGTAACCTCTAATATAACACAGGGGAATCCCAGGTAACCTCTAATATAACACAGGGGAATCCCAGGTAACCTGTTATATAACACAGGGGAATCCCAGGTAACCTCTAATATAACACATGGGAATCCCAGGAAACCTCTAATATAACACATGGGAATCCCAGGTAACCTCTAATATAACACAGGGGAATCCCAGGTAACCTCTAATATAAAATAGGGGAATCCCAGGTAACCTCTTATATAACACAGGGGAATCCCAGGTAACCTCTAATATAACACAGGGGAATCCCAGGTAACCTCTAATATAACACAGGGGAATCCCAGGTAACCTGTAATATAACAAAGGGGAATCCTAGGAAATCTCTAATATAACACAGGGGAACCCCAGGAAACCTCTGATATAACACAGGGGAATCCCATGAATCCTCTAATACAACACTGGGGAATCCCGGGTAACCTCTAATATAACACAGGGGAATCCCAGATAACCTCTAATATAACACAGGGGAATCCCGGGTAACCTCTAATACAACACAGGGGAATCCCAGGTAACCTCTAATGTAACACAGAGGAATCCCAGGTAACCTCTAATACAACACAGGGGAATCCCAGGAAACCTCTAATATAACACAGGGGTATCCCAGGTAACCTCTAATATAACACAGGAGAATCCCAGGTAACCTCTAACTTAACACAGGGAAATCCCAGGTAATCTCTAATATAACACAGGGGATTCCCAGGTAACCTCTAATATAACACAGGGGAATCCCAGGAAACCTCTAATATAACACAGGGGAATCCCAGGTAACATCTAATATAACATAGGGGAATCCCAGGTAATCTCTAATATAACACAGGGGAATCCAGGTAACCTCTAATATAACACAGGGGATTCCCAGGGAACCTCCAATATAACACAGGGGAATCCCAGGTAAACTCCAATATAACACTTGGGAATGCCAGGAAACCTCTAATATAACACATGGGAATCCCAGGAAACCTCTAATATAACACAGGGGAATCCCAGGTAACCTCTATTATAACTCAGGGAATCCCAGGTAACCTCCAATATAACACAGGGGAATCCCAGGTAACCTCGAATATAACACAGGGGAATCCCAGGTAACCTCTAATATAACACAGGGGAATCCCAGGTAACCTGTAATATAACACAGGGGAATCCCAGGTAACCTCTAATATAACACTTGGAATCCCAGGAAACCTCTAATATAACACATGGGAATCCCAGGTAACCTCTAATATAACACAGAGGAATCCCAGGTAACCTCTAATATAACACAGGGGAATCCCAGATAACCTCTAAGATAACACAGGGGAATCCCAGGAAACCTCTAATATAACATATCGGAATCCCAGGTAAACTCTAAAATAACACAGGGGAATCCCAGGTAAACTCTAATATAACACGGGGGAATCCAGGTAACCTCTAATATAACACAGGGGAATCCCAGGTAACCTCTAATATAACACAGAGGAATCCCAGGTAACCTCTAACATAACACAGGGGAATCCCAGTTAACCTTTAATATAACACAGGGGAATCCCAGGAAACCTCTCATATAACACAGCGGAATCCCAGGTAACCTCTAATATAACACAGGGGAATCCCAGGTAACCTCTAATATAACACATGGGAATCCCAGGAAACCTCTGATATCACACAGGGGAATCCCAGGTAACCTGTAACATAACAAAGGGGAATCCCAGGAAACCTCTAATATAACACAGGGGATCCCCAGGAAACCTCTAATATAACAAAGGGAATCCCATGAATCCTCTAACATAACACAGGGGAATCCCGGGTAACCTCTAATATAACACAGGGGAATCCCAGATAACCTCTAATATAACACAAGGGAATCCCAGGTAACCTCTAATATTACACAGGGGAATCCCATGAATCCTCTAATATAACACAGGGGAATCCCGGGTAACCTCTAATATAACACAGGGGAATCCCAGGTAACCTCTAGTATAACACAAGGGAATCCCAGGTAACCTCTAATATAACACAGGGGAATCCCAGGAAACCTCTAATATAGCACAGGGGAATCTCAGGTAACCTCTAATATAACACAGGAGAATCCCAGGTAACCTCTAATATAACGCAGGGGAATCCCATGTAACCTCCAATATAACACAGGGGAATCCCAGGTATCCTCTAATATAACACAATTTAATTCCAGGTAACCTCTAATATAACACAGGGGATCCCAGGTAACCTCTAATATAACACAGGGGAATCCCAGGTAACCTCTAATATAAAACAGGGGAATGCCAGGTAACCTCTAATATAACACAGGGGAATCCCATGTAACCTCTAATATAACACAGGGGAATCCCAGGAAACCTCTAATATAACACAGGGGAATCCCAGGTAAACTCTAATATAACATAGTGGAATCCCAGGTAATCTCTAATATAACACAGGGGAATCCCAGGTAACCTCTAATATAACACAGGGGAATCCCAGGGAACCTCTGATATAACACAGGGGAATCCCAGGTAAACTCCAATATAACACTTGGGAATACCAGGAAACCTCTAATATAACACATGGGAATCCCAGGAAACCTCTAATATAACACAGGGGAATCCCATGAATCCTCTAATATAACACAGTGGAATCCCGGGTAACCTCTAATACAACACAGGGGTATCCCAGGTAACCTCTAATATAACACAGGAGAATCCCATGAATCCTCTAATATAACACAGTGGAATCCCAGGTAACCTCTAATATAACACAGGGGTATCCCAGGTAACCTCTAATATAACACAGGAGAATCCCAGGTAACCTCCAACTGAACACAGGGAAATCCCAGGTAACCTGTAATATGACACAGGGGATTCCCAGGTAACCTCTAATATAACACAGGGGAATCCCAGGAAACCTCTAATATAACACAGGGGAATCCCAGGTAACCTCTAATATAACATAGGGGAATCCCAGGTAATCTCTAATATAACACAGGGGAATCCCATGTAACCTCTAATATAACACAGGGGAATCCCAGGGAACCTCTAAAAAACACAGGGGAATCCCAGGTAAACTCCAATATAACACTTGGGAATACCAGGAAATCTCTAATATAACACATGGGAATCCCAGGAAACCTCTAATATAACACAGGGGAATCCCAGGTAACCTCTATTATAACGCAGTGGAATCCCAGGTAACCTCCAATATAACACAGGGGAATCCCAGGTAACCTCTAATATAACACAGGGGAATCCCAGGTAACCTCTAATATAACACAGGGGAATCCCAGGTAACCTGTTATATAACACAGGGGAATCCCAGGTAACCTCTAATATAACACATGGGAATCCCAGGAAACCTCTAATATAACACATGGGAATCCCAGGTAACCTCTAATATAACACAGGGGAATCCCAGGTAACCTCTAATATAAAATAGGGGAATCCCAGGTAACCTCTTATATAACACAGGGGAATCCCAGGTAACCTCTAATATAACACAGGGGAATCCAGGTAACCTCTAATATAACACAGGGGAATCCCAGGTAACCTGTAATATAACAAAGGGGAATCCTAGGAAATCTCTAATATAACACAGGGGAACCCCAGGAAACCTCTAATATAACACAGGGGAATCCATGAATCCTCTAATACAACACTGGGGAATCCCGGGTAACCTCTAATATAACACAGGGGAATCCCAGATAACCTCTAATATAACACAAGGGAATCCCAGGTAACCTCTAATATTACACAGGGGAATCCCATGAATCCTCTAATATAACACAGGGGAATCCCGGGTAACCTCTAATACAACACAGGGGAATCCCAGGTAACCTCTAATGTAACACAGAGGAATCCCAGGTAACCTCTAATACAACACAGGGGAATCCCAGGAAACCTCTAATATAACACAGGGGTATCCCAGGTAACCTCTAATATAACACAGGAGAATCCCAGGTAACCTCTAACTTAACACAGGGAAATCCCAGGTAATCTCTAATATAACACAGGGGATTCCCAGGTAACCTCTAATATAACACAGGGGAATCCCAGGAAACCTCTAATATAACACAGGGGAATCCCAGGTAACATCTAATATAACATAGGGGAATCCCAGGTAATCTCTAATATAACACAGGGGAATCCCAGGTAACCTCTAATATAACACAGGGGATTCCCAGGGAACCTCCAATATAACACAGGGGAATCCCAGGTAAACTCCAATATAACACTTGGGAATGCCAGGAAACCTCTAATATAACACATGGGAATCCCAGGAAACCTCTAATATAACACAGGGGAATCCCAGGTAACCTCTATTATAACACAGGGGAATCCCAGGTAACCTCCAATATAACACAGGGGAATCCCAGGTAACCTCGAATATAACACAGGGGAATCCCAGGTAACCTCTAATATAACACAGGGGAATCCCAGGTAACCTGTAATATAACACAGGGGAATCCCAGGTAACCTCTAATATAACACATGGGAATCCCAGGAAACCTCTAATATAACACATGGGAATCCCAGGTAACCTCTAATATAACACAGGGGAATCCCAGGTAACCTCTAATATAACACAGGGGAATCCCAGATAACCTCTAAGATAACACAGGGGAATCCCAGGAAACCTCTAATATAACATATCGGAATCCCAGGTAAACTCTAAAATAACACAGGGGAATCCCAGGTCAACTCTAATATAACATGGGGGAATCCCAGGTAACCTCTAATATAACACAGGGGAATCCCAGGTAACCTCTAATATAACACAGAGGAATCCCAGGTAACCTCTAACATAACACAGGGGAATCCCAGTTAACCTTTAATATAACACAGGGGAATCCCAGGAAACCTCTCATATAACACAGCGGAATCCCAGGTAACCTCTAATATAACACAGGGGAATCCCAGGTAACCTCTAATATAACACAGGGGAATCCCAGGAAACCTCTGATATCACACAGGGGAATCCCAGGTAACCTGTAACATAACAAAGGGGAATCCCAGGAAACCTCTAATATAACACAGGGGATCCCCAGGAAACCTCTAATATAACAAAGGGAATCCCATGAATCCTCTAACATAACACAGGGGAATCCCGGGTAACCTCTAATATAACACAGGGGAATCCCAGATAACCTCTAATATAACACAAGGGAATCCCAGGTAACCTCTAATATTACACAGGGGAATCCCATGAATCCTCTAATATAACACAGGGGAATCCCGGATAACCTCTAATATAACACAGGGGAATCCCAGGTAACCTCTAGTATAACACAAGGGAATCCCAGGTAACCTCTAATATAACACAGGGGAATCCCAGGAAACCTCTAATATAGCACAGGGGAATCTCAGGTAACCTCTAATATAACACAGGAGAATCCCAGGTAACCTCTAATATAACGCAGGGGAATCCCATGTAACCTCCAATATAACACAGGGGAATCCCAGGTATCCTCTAATATAACACAATTTAATTCCAGGTAACCTCTAATATAACACAGGGGATCCCAGGTAACCTCTAATATAACACAGGGGAATCCCAGGTAACCTCTAATATAAAACAGGGGAATGCCAGGTAACCTCTAATATAACACAGGGGAATCCCATGTAACCTCTAATATAACACAGGGAATCCCAGGAAACCTCTAATATAACACAGGGGAATCCCAGGTAAACTCTAATATAACATAGTGGAATCCCAGGTAATCTCTAATATAACACAGGGGAATCCCAGGTAACCTCTAATATAACACAGGGGAATCCCAGGGAACCTCTGATATAACACAGGGGAATCCCAGGTAAACTCCAATATAACACTTGGGAATACCAGGAAACCTCTAATATAACACATGGGAATCCCAGGAAACCTCTAATGTAACACAGGGGAATCCCAGGTAACCTCTATTATAACGCAGTGGAATCCCAGGTAACCTCCAATATAACACAGGGGAATCCCAGGTAACCTCTAATATAACACGGGGGAATCCCAGGGAGCCTCTAATATAACACAGGGGAATCCCAGGTAACCTCTAATATAACACAGAGGAATCCCAGGTAACCTCTAATATAACACAGGGGAATCCCAGTTAACCTCTAATATAACACAGGGGAATCCCAGGAAACCTCTAATATAACACAGCGGAATCCCAGGTAACCTCTAATATAACACCGGGGAATCCCAGGTAACCTCTAATATAACACAGGGGAATCCCAGGAAACCTCTAATATAACACAGGGGAATCCCAGGTAACCTGTAATATAACAAAGGGGAATCCCAGGAAACCTCAAATATAACACAGGGGATCCCCAGGAAACCTCTAATATAACAAAGGGAATCCCATGAATCCTCTAATATAACACAGGGGAATCCCGGGTAAACTCTGATATAGCACAGGGGAATCCCAGATAACCTCTAATATAACACAAGGGAATCCCAGGTAACCTCTAATATTACACAGGGGAATCCCATGAATCCTCTAATATAACACAGGGGAATCCCGGGTAACCTCTAACATAACACAGGGGAATCCCAAGTAACCTCTAGTATAACACAAGGGAATCCCAGGTAACCTCTAATATAACACAGGGGAATCCCAGGAAACCTCTAATATAGCACAGGGGAATCTCAGGTAACCTCTAATATAACACAGGAGAATCCCAGGTAACCTCTAATATAACGCAGGGGAATCCCATGTAACCTCTAATATAACACAGGGGAATCCCAGGTATCCTCTAATATAACACAAGGGAATCCCAGGTAACCTCTAATATAACACAGGGGATCCCAGGTAACCTCTAATATAACACAGGGGAATCCCACGTAACCTCTAATATAAAACAGGGGAATGCCAGGTAACCTCTAATATAACACAGGGGAATCCCATGTAACCTCTAATATAACACCGGGGAATCCCAGGAAAACTCTAATATAACACAGGGGAATCCCAGGTAACCTGTAATATAACAAAGGGGAATCCCAGGGAACCTCTAATATAACACGGGGGAATCCCAGGAAACCTCGAATATAACACAGGGGAATCCCAGGTAACCTCTAATACAACACAGGGGAATCCCAGGAAAACTCTAATATAACACAGGAGAATCCCAGGTAACCTCGAACATAACACAGGTGAATCCCAGGTAACCTCTAAAATAACACAGCGGAATCCCAGGTCACCTCTAAAATAACACAGGGGAATCCCAGGAAACCTCTAATATAACACAGGGGAATCCCAGGTAACCTGTAATATAACACAGAGGAATCCCAGGTAACCTCTAAAATAACACAAGGGAATACCAGGTAACCTCTAATATAACACAGTGGAATCCCAGGTAATCTCTAATTTAACACAGGGGAATCCCAGGTAACATCTAATATAAAACAGGGGAATCCCAGGTAACCTCTAATATAACACAGGGGAATCCCAGGTAACCTCGACTATAACACAGGGGAATCCCAGGAAACATCTGAGGTAACACAGCGGAATCCCAGGTAACCTCTAATATAACACAGGGGAACCCCAGGTAACCTCTCATATAACACAGGGGAATCCCAGGAAACCTCTAAAATAACATAGGGGAATCCCAGGTAACCTGTAATACAACAAAGGGGAATCCCAGGAAATCTCTAATATAACACAGGGGAACCCCAGGAAACCTCTAATATAACACAGGGGAATCCCATGAATCCTCTAACATAGCACAGGGGAATCATGGGTAACCTCTAATATAACACAGGGGAATCCCAGATAACCTCTAATGTAACACAAGGGAATCCCAGGTAACCTCTAATATTACACAGGGAAATCCCATGAATCCTCTAATATAACACAGGGGAATCCTGGGTAACCTCTAATATAACACAGGGGAATCCCAGGTGACCTCTAATATAACACAAGGGAATCCCAGGTAACCTCTAATATAACACAGGGGAATCCGAGGAAACCTCTAATACAACACAGGGGAATCTCAGGTAACCTCTAATATAACACAGGGGAATCCCAGGTAACCTCTAACATAACGCAGGGGAATCCCATGTAACCTCTAATATAACACAGGGGAATCCCAGGTATCCTCTAATATAACACAAGGGAATCCCCTGTAACCTCTAATATAACACAGGGGAATCCCAGGTAACCTCTAATATAACACAGGGGAATCCCAGGAAACCTCTAATATAACACAGGGGAATGCCAGGTAACCTCTAATATAACACAGGGGAATCCCATGTAACCTCTAATATAACACAGGGGAATCTCAGGTAACCTTTAATATAACACAGGGGAATCCCATGTACCCTCTAATATAACACAGGGGAATCCCAGGAAAACTCTAATATAACACAGGGGAATCCCAGGTAACCTCTAATATAACACAGGGGAATCCCAGGAAACCTCAAGTATAACACAGGGGAATCCCAGGTAACCTCTAATATAACACAGGGGAATCCCAGCTAACCACTAATATAACACAGGGGAATCCCAGCTAACCTCTAATATAACACAGGGGAATCCCAGGTAACCTCTAATATAACACAGGAAAATCCCAGGTAACCTCTAATATAACACAGGGGAATCCCAGGAAACCTCTAATATAACACAGGGGAATCCCAGGTAACCTCTAACATAACACATGGGACTCCCAGGGTAACTCTAATATAACACAGGGGAATCCCAGGTAACCTCTAATATAACACAGGGGAATCCCAGGTAACCTCTAATATAGCACAGGGGAATCACAGGTAACCTCTAATATAACACAGGGGAATCCCAGGTAAACTCTAATATAACACAAGGGAATCCCAGGTAACCTCTAATATAACACAGGGGAATCCCAGGGAACCTCTTATATAACACAAGGGAATTCCAGGTAACCTCTAATTTAACACATGGGAATCCCAGGTAACATCTAATATAACACAGGGGAATCCCAGGTAACCTCTAATATAACACAGGGGATCCCAGAAAAGCTCTAATATAACACAGGGAAATCCCAGGTAACCTCTAATATAACACAGCGGAATCCCAGGTAACCTCTAATATAACACAGGGGATCCCAGGAAACTTCTAATATAACAGAGGGGAATCCCAGGTAACCTCTAATATAACACAGGGGAATCCCAGGTAACCTCTAATACAACACAGGCGAATCCCAGGTAACCTCTAATATAAAACAGGGGAATCCCAGGTAACCTCTAATATAACACAGGGGAATCCCAGGTAACCTCTAATACAAAACAGGGGTATCCCAGATAACCTCTAATACAACACAGGGGAATCCCAGGTAACCTCTAATATAACACAGGGGGAATCCCAGGTAACCTCTAATATAACACAGGGGAATCCCAGATAATCTCTAATATAACACAGGGGAATCCCAGGAATCCTCTAATAAAGAACATGGTAATCCCAGGTAACCTCTAATATAACACAGGGGAATCCCAGGTGACCTCTAATATAACACAGGGGAATCCCAGGTAACCTCTAATATAACAAAGGGGAATCCCAGGTAACCTCTAATATAACGCAGGGGAATCCCATGTAACCTCTAATATAACACAGGGGAATCCCAGGTATCCTCTAATATAACACAAGGAATCCCAGGTAACCTCTAATATAACACAGGGGATCCAGGTAACCTCGAATATAACACAGGGGAATCCCAGGTAACCTCTAATATAAAACAGGGGAATGCCAGGTAACCTCTAATATAACACAGGGGAATCCCATGTAACCTCTAATATAACACCGGGGAATCCAGGAAAACTCTAATATAACACAGGGGAATCCCAGGTAACCTGTAATATAACAAAGGGGAATCCCAGGGAACCTCTAATATAACACGGGGAATCCCAGGAAACCTCTAATATAACACAGGGGAATCCCAGGTAACCTCTAATACACAACACAGGGGAATCCCAGGAAAACTCTAATATAACACAGGAGAATCCCAGGTAACCTCGAACATAACACAGGTGAATCCCAGGTAACCTCTAATATAACACAGCGGAATCCCAGGTAACCTCTAAAATAACACAGGGAATCCCAGGAAACCTCTAATATAACACAGGGGAATCCCAGGTAACCTGTAATATAACACAGAGGAATCCCAGGTAACCTCTAAAATAACACAAGGGAATACCAGGTAACCGCTAATTATAACACAGTGGAATCCCAGGTAATCTCTAATTTAACACAGGGGAATCCCAGGTAACATCTAATATAAAACAGGGGAATCCCAGGTAACCTCTAATATAACACAGGGGAATCCCAGGTAACCTCGACTATAACACAGGGGAATCCCAGGAAACCTCTGAGGTAACACAGCGGAATCCCAGGTAACCTCTAATATAACACAGGGGAACCCCAGGTAACCTCTCATATAACACAGGGGAATCCCAGGAAACCTCTAATATAACATAGGGGAATCCCAGGTAACCTGTAATACAACAAAGGGGAATCCCAGGAAATCTCTAATATAACACAGGGGAACCCCAGGAAACCTCTAATATAACACAGGGGAATCCCATGAATCCTCTAATATAGCACAGGGGAATCATGGGTAACCTCTAATATAACACAGGGGAATCCCAGATATCCTCTAATGTAACACAAGGGAATCGCAGGTAACCTCTAATATTACACAGGGGAATCCCATGAATCCTCTAATATAACACAGGGGAATCCTGGGTAACCTCTAATATAACACAGGGGAATCCCAGGTGACCTCTAATATAACACAAGGGAATCCCAGGTAACCTCTAATATAACACAGGGGAATCCGAGGAAACCTCTAATATAACACAGGGGAATCTCAGGTAACCTCTAATATAACACAGGGGAATCCCAGGTAACCTCTAACATAACGCAGGGGAATCCCATGTAACCTCTAATATAACACAGGGGAATCCCAGGTATCCTCTAATATAACACAAGGGAATCCCCTGTAACCTCTAATATAACACAGGGGAATCCCAGGTAACCTCTAATATAACACAGGGGAATCCAAGGAAACCTCTAATATAACACAGGGGAATGCCAGGTAACCTCTAATATAACGCAGGGGAATCCCATGTAACCTCTAATATGACACAGGGGAATCTCAGGTAACCTTTAATATAACACAGGGGAATCCCATGTACCCTCTAATATAACACAGGGGAATCCCAGAAAACTCTAATATAACACAGGGGAATCCCAGGTAACCTCTAATATAACACAGGGGAATCCCAGGAAACCTCAAGTATAACACAGGGGAATCCCAGGTAACCTCTAATATAACACAGGGGAATCCCAGCTAACCACTAATATAACACAGGGGAATCCCAGCTAACCTCTAATATAACACAGGGGAATCCCAGGTAACCTCTAATATAACACAGGAGAATCCCAGGTAACCTCTAATATAACACAGGGGAATCCCAGGAAACCTCTAATATAACACAGGGGAATCCCAGGTAACCTCTAACATAACACATGGGACTCCCAGGGTAACTCTAATATAACACAGGGGAATCCCAGGTAACCTCTAATATAACACAGGGGAATCCCAGGTAACCTCTAATATAGCACAGGGGAATCCCAGGTAACCTCTAATATAACACAGGGGAATCCCAGGTAAACTCTAATATAACACAAGGGAATCCCAGGTAACCTCTAATATAACACAGGGGAATCCCAGGGAACCTCTTATATAACACAAGGGAATTCCATGTAACCTCTAATTTAACACATGGGAATCCCAGGTAACATCTAATATAACACAGGGGAATCCCAGGTAACCTCTAATATAACACAGGGGATCCCAGAAAAGCTCTAATATAACACAGGGAAATCCCAGGTAACCTCTAATATAACACAGCGGAATCCCAGGTAACCTCTAATATAACACAGGGGATCCCAGGAAACTTCTAATATAACAGAGGGGAATCCCAGGTAACCTCTAATATAACACAGGGGAATCCCAGGTAACCTCTAATACAACACAGGCGAATCCCAGGTAACCTCTAATATAACACAGGGGAATCCCAGGTAACCTCTAATACAACACATGGGAATCGCAGGAAACCTCTAATATAAAACAGGGGAATCCCAGGTAACCTCTAATATAACACAGGGGAATCCCAGGTAACCTCTAATACAAAACAGGGGAATCCCAGATAACCTCTAATATAACACAGGGGAATCCCAGGTAACCTCTAATATAACACAGGGGAATCCCAGGTAACCTCTAATATAACACAGGGGAATCCCAGGTAACCTCTAATATAACACAGGGGAATCCCAGGAATCCTCTAATAAAGAACATGGTAATCCCAGGTAACCTCTAATATAACACAGGGGAATCCCAGGTGACCTCTAATATAACACAGGGGAATCCCAGGTAACCTCTAATATAACAAAGGGGAATCCCAGGTAACCTCTAATATAACACAGTGGAATCACAGGTAACCTCTAAGATAACACAAGGGAATCCCAGGTAACCTCTAATATAACACAGGGGAATCCCAGGTAACCTCTAATGTAACACAGGGGAATCCCAGGTAACCACTAATTTAACACAGGGGAATCCCAGGTAACCTCTAATATAAAACAGGGAATCCCAAGTAACCTCTAATATAACACAGGGCAATCCCAGGTAACCTCTAATATAACACAGGGGAATCCCAGGAAACCTCTAATATAACACAGGGGAATCCCAGGTAACCTCTAATATAACACAGGGGAATCCCAGGTAACCTCGAATATAACACAGGGGAATCCCAGGAAACCTCTAATATAACACAGGGGAATCCAGGTAACCTGTCATATAACAAAGGGGAATTCCAGGAAACCTCTAATATAACACAGGGGAATCCAGGAAACCTCTAATATAACACAGGGGAATCCCATGAATCCTCTAATATAACACAAGGGAATCCCAGGTAACCTCTAATATAACACAGGGGAATCCCAGGTAACCTCTAATATAACACAGGGGAATCCCAGGTAAACTCTAATATAACACAGGGGAAGCCCAGGTAACCTCTAATATAACACAGGGGAATCCCAGGAAACCTCTAATATGACACAGGGGAATCCCAGGTAACCTCTAATATAACACAGGGGAATCCCAGGAAACCTCTAATATAACAAAGGGGAATCCGAGGTAATCTCTAATACAACACAGGGGAATCCCAGGTCACCTCTAATATAACACAGGGGAATCCCAGGTAACCTCTAATATAACACAGGGGAATCCCGGGTAACCTCTAATATAACACAGGGGAATCCCAGGTAACCTCTAATATAACACAGGGGAATCCCAGGTAACCTCTTATACAAAACAGGGGAATCCCAGGTCACATCAAATACAACACAGGGGAATCCCAGGTAACCTCTAATATAACACATGGGACTCACAGGTATCCTCCAATATAACACAGGGGAATCCCAGGTAACCTCTAATATAACACAGGAGAATCCCAGGAAACCTCTAATATAACACAGGGAATCCCAGGTAACCTCTAATATAACACAGGGGAATCCCAGGAAACCTCTAATATAACACAGGGGAATCCCAGGTAACCTCTAATATAACACAGGGGAATCCCAGCTAACCTCTAATATAACACAGGGGAATCCAAGGTAACCTCTAATATAACACAGGGGAATCCCAGGTAACCTCTAATATAGCACAGGGGAATCCCAGGTAACCTCTAATATAACACAGGGGAATCCCAGGTTACCTCTAATATAACACAGGGGAATCCCAGGTAACCTCTAATATAACACAAGGGAATCCCAGGTAACCTCTAATATAACACAGGGGAATCCCAGGTAACCTCTAATACAACACATGGGAATCCCAGGAAACCTCTAATATAAAACAGGGGAATCCCAGGTAACCTCTAATATAACACAGGGGAATCCCAGGTAACCTCTAATACAACACAGGGGAATCCCAGGTAACCTCTAATATAACACAGGGGAATTCCAGGTAACCTCTAATATAACACAGGGGAATCCCAGGTAACCTCTAATATAACACAGGGGAATCCCAGGAAACCTCTAATATAACACAGGGGAATCCCAGGTAAACTCTATTTTAACACAGGGGAATCCCAGGTAACCTCCAATATAACACAGGGGAATCCCAGGTAACCTCTAATATAACACAGGGGAATCCCAGGTAACCGCTAATATAACACAGGGGAATCCCAGGTAACCTGTAATATAACACAGGGGAATCCCAGGGAAACTCTAATATAACACATGGGAATCCCAGGTAACCTCCAATATAACACACGGGAATCCCAAGTCACCTCTAATATAACACAGGGGAATCCCAGGAAACCTCTAATTTAACACAGGAGAATCCCAGGTAACCTCTAATATAAAACAGGGGAATCCCAGGTAACCTCTAATATAACACAGGGGCATCCCAGGTAACCTCTAATATAACACAGGGGAATCCCAGGTAGCCTCTAATATAACACAGGGGAATCCCAGGTAAACTCTATTATAACACAGGGGAATCCAAGGTAACCTCCAATATAACACAGGGGAATCCCAGGTAACCTCTAATATAACACAGGGGAATCCCAGGTAACCGCTAATATAACACTTGGGAATCCCAGGAAAACTCTAATATAACACAGGAGAATCCCAGGTAACCACTAATATAACACAGGGGAATCCCAGGTAACCTGTAATATAACACAGGGGAATCCCAGGTAAACTCTAATATAACACATGGGAATCCCAGGTAACCTCTAATATAACACAGGGGAATCCCAGGTAACCTCTAATATAACACAGGGGAATCCCAGGTAACCTCTAATATAACACAGGGGAATCCCAGGAAACCTCTAATATAAAACATGATAATCCCACGTAACCTCTAATATAACACAGGGGAATCCCAGGTGAACTCTAATATAACACAGGGGAATCCCAGGTAACCTCTAATATAACAAAGGGGAATCCCAGGTAACCTCTAATATAACACAGTGGAATCACAGGTAACCTCTAATATAACACAAGGGAATCCCAGGTAACCTCTAATATAACACAGGGGAATCCCAGGTAACCTCTAATGTAACACAGTGGAATCCCAGGTAACCTCTAATTTAACACAGGGGAATCCCAGGTAACCTCTAATATAACACAGGGGAATCCCAGGTATCCTCTAATATAACACAAGGGAATCCCCTGTAACCTCTAATATAACACAGGGGAATCCCAGGTAACCTCTAATATAACACAGGGGAATCCCAGGAAACCTCTAATATAACACAGGGGAATGCCAGGTAACCTCTAATATAACACAGGGGAATCCCATGTAACCTCTAATATAACACAGGGGAATCTCAGGTAACCTTTAATATAACACAGGGGAATCCCATGTACCCTCTAATATAACACAGGGGAATCCCAGGAAAACTCTAATATAACACAGGGGAATCCCAGGTAACCTCTAATATAACACAGGGGAATCCCAGGAAACCTCAAGTATAACACAGGGGAATCCCAGGTAACCTCTAATATAACACAGGGGAATCCCAGCTAACCACTAATATAACACAGGGGAATCCCAGCTAACCTCTAATATAACACAGGGGAATCCCAGGTAACCTCTAATATAACACAGGAAAATCCCAGGTAACCTCTAATATAACACAGGGGAATCCCAGGAAACCTCTAATATAACACAGGGGAATCCCAGGTAACCTCTAACATAACACATGGGACTCCCAGGGTAACTCTAATATAACACAGGGGAATCCCAGGTAACCTCTAATATAACACAGGGGAATCCCAGGTAACCTCTAATATAGCACAGGGGAATCACAGGTAACCTCTAATATAACACAGGGGAATCCCAGGTAAACTCTAATATAACACAAGGGAATCCCAGGTAACCTCTAATATAACACAGGGGAATCCCAGGGAACCTCTTATATAACACAAGGGAATTCCAGGTAACCTCTAATTTAACACATGGGAATCCCAGGTAACATCTAATATAACACAGGGGAATCCCAGGTAACCTCTAATATAACACAGGGGATCCCAGAAAAGCTCTAATATAACACAGGGAAATCCCAGGTAACCTCTAATATAACACAGCGGAATCCCAGGTAACCTCTAATATAACACAGGGGATCCCAGGAAACTTCTAATATAACAGAGGGGAATCCCAGGTAACCTCTAATATAACACAGGGGAATCCCAGGTAACCTCTAATACAACACAGGCGAATCCCAGGTAACATCTAATATAAAACAGGGGAATCCCAGGTAACCTCTAATATAACACAGGGGAATCCCAGGTAACCTCTAATACAAAACAGGGGTATCCCAGATAACCTCTAATACAACACAGGGGAATCCAGGTAACCTCTAATATAACACAGGGGAATCCCAGGTAACCTCTAATATAACACAGGGGAATCCAGATAACCTCTAATATAACACAGGGGAATCCCAGGAATCCTCTAATAAAGAACATGGTAATCCCAGGTAACCTCTAATATAACACAGGGGAATCCCAGGTGACCTCTAATATAACACAGGGGAATCCCAGGTAACCTCTAATATAACAAAGGGGAATCCCAGGTAACCTCTAATATAACGCAGGGGAATCCCATGTAACCTCTAATATAACACAGGGGAATCCCAGGTATCCTCTAATATAACACAAGGGAATCCCAGGTAACCTCTAATATAACACAGGGGATCCCAGGTAACCTCGAATATAACACAGGGAATCCCAGGTAACCTCTAATATAAAACAGGGGAATGCCAGGTAACCTCTAATATAACACAGGGGAATCCCATGTAACCTCTAATATAACACCGGGGAATCCCAGGAAAACTCTAATATAACACAGGGGAATCCCAGGTAACCTGTAATATAACAAAGGGGAATCCCAGGGAACCTCTAATATAACACGGGGGAATCCCAGGAAACCTCTAATATAACACAGGGGAATCCAGGTAACCTCTAATACAACACAGGGGAATCCCAGGAAAACTCTAATATAACACAGGAGAATCCCAGGTAACCTCGAACATAACACAGGTGAATCCCAGGTAACCTCTAATATAACACAGCGGAATCCCAGGTAACCTCTAAAATAACACAGGGGAATCCCAGGAAACCTCTAATATAACACAGGGGAATCCCAGGTAACCTGTAATATAACACAGAGGAATCCCAGGTAACCTCTAAAATAACACAAGGGAATACCAGGTAACCGCTAATATAACACAGTGGAATCCCAGGTAATCTCTAATTTAACACAGGGGAATCCCAGGTAACATCTAATATAAAACAGGGGAATCCCAGGTAACCTCTAATATAACACAGGGGAATCCCAGGTAACCTCGACTATAACACAGGGGAATCCCAGGAAACCTCTGAGGTAACACAGCGGAATCCCAGGTAACCTCTAATATAACACAGGGGAACCCCAGGTAACCTCTCATATAACACAGGGGAATGCCAGGAAACCTCTAATATAACATAGGGGAATCCCAGGTAACTTGTAATACAACAAAGGGGAATCCCAGGAAATCTCTAATATAACACAGGGGAACCCCAGGAAACCTCTAATATAACACAGGGGAATCCCATGAATCCTCTAATATAGCACAGGGGAATCATGGGTAACCTCTAATATAACACAGGGGAATCCCAGATAACCTCTAATGTAACACAAGGGAATCGCAGGTAACCTCTAATATTACACAGGGGAATCCATGAATCCTCTAATATAACACAGGGGAATCCTGGGTAACCTCTAATATAACACAGGGGAATCCCAGGTGACCTCTAATATAACACAAGGGAATCCCAGGTAACCTCTAATATAACACAGGGGAATCCGAGGAAACCTCTAATATAACACAGGGGAATCTCAGGTAACCTCTAATATAACACAGGGGAATCCCAGGTAACCTCTAACATAACGCAGGGGAATCCCATGTAACCTCTAATATAACACAGGGGAATCCCAGGTATCCTCTAATATAACACAAGGGAATCCCCTGTAACCTCTAATATAACACAGGGGAATCCCAGGTAACCTCTAATATAACACAGGGGAATCCAAGGAAACCTCTAATATAACACAGGGGAATGCCAGGTAACCTCTAATATAACGCAGGGAATCCCATGTAACCTCTAATATGACACAGGGGAATCTCAGGTAACCTTTAATATAACACAGGGGAATCCCATGTACCCTCTAATATAACACAGGGGAATCCCAGGAAAACTCTAATATAACACAGGGGAATCCCAGGTAACCTCTAATATAACACAGGGGAATCCCAGGAAACCTCAAGTATAACACAGGGGAATCCCAGGTAACCTCTAATATAACACAGGGGAATCCCAGCTAACCATTAATATAACACAGGGGAATCCCAGCTAACCTCTAATATAACACAGGGGAATCCCAGGTAACCTCTAATATAACACAGGAGAATCCCAGGTAACCTCTAATATAACACAGGGGAATCCCAGGAAACCTCTAATATAACACAGGGGAATCCCAGGTAACCTCTAACATAACACATGGGACTCCCAGGGTAACTCTAATATAACACAGGGGAATCCCAGGTAACCTCTAATATAACACAGGGGAATCCCAGGTAACCTCTAATATAGCACAGGGGAATCCAGGTAACCTCTAATATAACACAGGGGAATCCCAGGTAAACTCTAATATAACACAAGGGAATCCCAGGTAACCTCTAATATAACACAGGGGAATCCCAGGGAACCTCTTATATAACACAAGGGAATTCCATGTAACCTCTAATTTAACACATGGGAATCCCAGGTAACATCTAATATAACACAGGGGAATCCCAGGTAACCTCTAATATAACACAGGGGATCCCAGAAAAGCTCTAATATAACACAGGGAAATCCCAGGTAACCTCTAATATAACACAGCGGAATCCCAGGTAACCTCTAATATAACACAGGGGATCCCAGGAAACTTCTAATATAACAGAGGGGAATCCCAGGTAACCTCTAATATAACACAGGGGAATCCCAGGTAACCTCTAATACAACACAGGCGAATCCCAGGTAACCTCTAATATAACACAGGGGAATCCCAGGTAACCTCTAATACAACACATGGGAATCGCAGGAAACCTCTAATATAAAACAGGGGAATCCCAGGTAACCTCTAATATAACACAGGGGAATCCCAGGTAACCTCTAATACAAAACAGGGGAATCCCAGATAACCTCTAATATAACACAGGGGAATCCCAGGTAACCTCTAATATAACACAGGGGAATCCCAGGTAACCTCTAATATAACACAGGGGAATCCCAGGTAACCTCTAATATAACACAGGGGAATCCCAGGAATCCTCTAATAAAGAACATGGTAATCCAGGTAACCTCTAATATAACACAGGGGAATCCCAGGTGACCTCTAATATAACACAGGGGAATCCCAGGTAACCTCTAATATAACAAAGGGGAATCCCAGGTAACCTCTAATATAACACAGTGGAATCACAGGTAACCTCTAAGATAACACAAGGGAATCCCAGGTAACCTCTAATATAACACAGGGGAATCCAGGTAACCTCTAATGTAACACAGGGGAATCCCAGGTAACCACTAATTTAACACAGGGGAATCCCAGGTAACCTCTAATATAAAACAGGTGAATCCCAAGTAACCTCTAATATAACACAGGGCAATCCCAGGTAACCTCTAATATAACACAGGGGAATCCCAGGAAACCTCTAATATAACACAGGGGAATCCCAGGTAACCTCTAATATAACACAGGGGAATCCCAGGTAACCTCGAATATAACACAGGGGAATCCCAGGAAACCTCTAATATAACACAGGGGAATCCCAGGTAACCTGTCATATAACAAAGGGGAATTCCAGGAAACCTCTAATATAACACAGGGGAATCCCAGGAAACCTCTAATATAACACAGGGGAATCCCATGAATCCTCTAATATAACACAAGGGAATCCCAGGTAACCTCTAATATAACACAGGGGAATCCCAGGTAACCTCTAATATAACACAGGGGAATCCCAGGTAAACTCTAATATAACACAGGGGAAGCCCAGGTAACCTCTAATATAACACAGGGGAATCCCAGGAAACCTCTAATATGACACAGGGGAATCCCAGGTAACCTCTAATATAACACAGGGGAATCCCAGGAAACCTCTAATATAACAAAGGGGAATCCGAGGTAATCTCTAATACAACACAGGGGAATCCCAGGTCACCTCTAATATAACACAGGGGAATCCCAGGTAACCTCTAATATAACACAGGGGAATCCCGGGTAACCTCTAATATAACACAGGGGAATCCCAGGTAACCTCTAATATAACACAGGGGAATCCCAGGTAACCTCTTATACAAAACAGGGGAATCCCAGGTCACATCAAATACAACACAGGGGAATCCCAGGTAACCTCTAATATAACACATGGGACTCACAG
>NW_028226342.1:0-47646 GCF_052327205.1 Somniosus microcephalus | reverse complement strand
GACATGTTGTTACATATTTAGCCCCAAGGTATGGTCTGTCTCCTTCTCCTAGGACTAATCTCAATTTTGACAGATCATCCAATTCCTTGAAATCTGGGGTTGTTTGGCTTAGCTTGTTGAATAATATGTTTCTTGATGTGTTGAATTTTTTTGCATTTTAGGAGGAAATGCATTTCTGTTTCAACCTCGCCAGCCAGACATTGATCGCATATTCTATTCTCTCTAGGCTGCCAGGATTTCTTGTATCTGCCTTTTTCAATTTCCAGTTGGTGGTCGCTTAGTCTGTACCTGGTGAGGGTCTGTCTCTGTTTTGTGTCTCTGATGGTCGTGAGGTAGTCTGCCAGTTTATATTCTCTTTTTAGGGCCCGGTAACATTCTAATCTGCTTTGGCTTTCGGTTATTTTGTTCCAATGTTCCAGGTAGGTTTCTTTGCATTTTTTAATGATTTGGTTCACTCGGATTGGTGTTTGGACGGCTGTGTTGGTCTGGGGCTGGTCAGGGTCCGGCTGAGTACTTAGTTTCAGTAGCAGCTGACTCAGGGGACTCTTTTCTGGGTTTAGCTCTTGGGTCTGAAAGGCTTTGAAATGAAGGGTGTCTGGGGAGCTAGATTTGAGGTGATTTAGGAAGTTTAGTGCTCGTTTTTGGATGTTTATTATCAGTGGGTATCTGCCTAGTTCGGCTCTGCATGCATTTGTTGGCGTTTTTCTTTGGGTGCGAAGGATGCTTCGGCAGAATTCTGCATGTAGGGCTTCTATTGTGTGTTTTTCCCATTTAGTGTAGCTTTGGTGATTTAGCGGGCCCCATACTTCACTACCGTACAGTGCAATGGGCAGGATTATGCTGTCAAAAATTTTGAGCCAGATTTTGATTGGGATTTGGATGTTGTAGAATTTTCTTTTTATTGCATATAGGGCTCTTCGGGCTTTTTCTTTTAGTGCATTCACTGCTATGCTGAAGCTCCCTGATGCTGTAATAGTTAGACCAAGGTAGGTGTAGCTCATAGTGTGTCCTATAGTGGTATCACTGAGGGTAAACTGGTATTTGTTTTCCTGACATCTGGGTCTTTTCTGAAAAATCATGATGTTGGTTTTCTTTAGATTTACTGTTAGAGCCCAATTTTGGCAGTATTTGTCGAGTAGGTCTAGTTGTTGCTGTAATCCCTGTTCTGTGGGAGACAGCAGAACCAGGTCGTCCGCATAGAACAGGGACTTCACTTCTCCATCCAGGAGACGGAGACCTGGTGACTCGCTTTGCTCCAGCATGTCTGCTAATTCATTTATGTATATGTTGAACAGGGTCGGGCTCAAATTGCAGCCCTGCCGGACGCCTCTTCTCTGGGTGAAGAAATCGGTGCGTTTGTCTCCAATTTTGACCCCGCATTTGTTTTTCAGATACATTGATTTAATAAGGTCATAGACTTTGCCCCCTATTCCACACTGAAGAAGTTTATAATAGAGCCCTTCGTGCCATATAGAGTCAAAGGCTTTCTTGAAGTCGATGAAACAGGCGAATATTTTCCCATTTTTTGTTTGGTGTTTATGTTTTTCAATGAGGGTGTGAAGGGTATAGATATGGTCGGCGGTGCGGTGTTTTGGAAGAAAGCCTATTTGGTTTTTTCTGAGGATATTATGTTTGTTAAGAAAATTAAGTAATCTACTATTTAGAATACTGCAGAATAACTTCCCTAGACAACTGTTGACACAGATGCCGCGGTAGTTATTTGGGTCTGATTTGTTTCCACTTTTATATATGGGGGAGATTAGTCCTTGGCACCAGATATCGGGAAAACAGCCTGAGCGTAATATGATGTTGAATAGCTTGAGTATCGCACCCTGCATCTCCATATTACTGAACTTTAGCATTTCATTTTTGATGTTGTCTGGGCCACAGGCTTTCTTTAGGTGGAGAGATTTTGTTTTTGTGGCCAGTTCTTTCCATGTGATTGGGGAGTCTAGAGGGTTTTGGTTGTCTTTAATTGTTGCTTCTAATGTGTGGAGTTTTTCTGTGACCTGATGTTGACTTGGGTTTGTTTTGTTTTTTGGGATGTCTTTGTAGAGGTTTTCAAAATGTCTCTCTCTCTCTCACACTCCCAATCTCTCTCTCTCTCACACTCCCAGTCTCTCTCTCTCTCACACTCCCAGTCTCTCTCTCTCTCACACTCCCAGTCTCTCTCTCTCTCACACTCCCAGTCTCTCTCTCTCTCACACTCCCAATCTCTCTCTCTCACACTCCCAATCTCTCTCTCTCACACTCCCAATCTCTCTCTCTCTCTCTCACTCCCAATCTCTCTCTCCTCACTCCCAATCTCTCTCTCTCTCACTCCCAGTCTCTCTCTCTCTCTCACTCCCAATCTCTCTCTCTCACACTCCCAGTCTCTCTCTCTCTCACACTCCCAATCTTTCTCTCTCACACTCCCAATCTCTCTCTCTCTCTCACACTCCCAATCTCTCTCTCTCTCACACTCCCAATCTCTCTCTCTCTCACACTCCCAATCTCTCTCTCTCTCACCTCCCAGTCACTCTCTCTCTCACACTCCCAATCTCTCTCTCTCTCTCACACTCCCAATCTCTCTCTCTCACTCCCAATCTCTCTCTCTCACACTCCCAGTCTCTCTCTCTCTCTCTCACACTCCCAATCTCTCTCTCACACTCCAATCTCTCTCTCTCACTACCAATCTCTCTCTCTCACTCCCAATCTCTCTCTCTCTCTCACACTCCCCATCTCTCTCTCTCTCACACTCCCAATCTCTCTCACTCTCACACTCCCAATCTCTCTCTCTGACACTCCCAATCTCTCTCTCACACTCCCAATCTATCTCTCTCACACTCCCAATCTCTCTCTCTCACACTCCCAATCTCTCTCTCACACTCCCAATCTCTCTCTCACACTCCCAATCTCTCTCTCACACTCCCAATCTCTCTCTCTCACACTCCCAATCTCTCTCTCTCACACTCCCAATCTCTCTCTCTCACACTCCCAATCTCTCTCTCTCACACTCCCAATCTCTCTCTCTCACACTCCCAATCTCTTTCTCTCTCACTCCCAGTCTCTCTCTCTCACACTCCCAGTCTCTCTCTCTCACACTCCCAATCTCTCTCTCTCACACTCTGAATCTCTCTCTCACACTCCCCAATCTCTCTCTCTCTCACACTCCCAGTCTCTCTCTCTCTCTCACACTCCCAATCTCTCTCTCTCTCACACTCCCAATCCCTCTCTCTCTCTCACTCCCAATCTCTCGCTCTCTCTCACACTCCCAATCTCTCTCTCTCACACTCCCAATCTTGCTCTCTCTCACACTCCCAATCTCTCTCTCTCACTCCCATTCTCTCTCTCTCTCACACTCCCAATCTCTCTCTCTCTCACACTCCCAATCTCTCTCTCTCACACTCCCAATCTCTCTCTCTCTCACACTCCCAATCTCTCACACTTCCAGTCTATCTCTCTCTCACACTCCCAATCTCTGTCTCTCTCACACTCCCAATCTCTCTCTCTCTCACACTCCCAATCTCTCTCTCTCTCTCTCACTCCCAGTCTCTCTCTCACACTCCCAATCTCACTCTCTCTCACTCCCAGTCTCTCTCTCTCACACTCCCAATCTCTCTCTCTCACACTCCCAGTCTCGCTCTCACACTCCCAATCTCTCATTCTCTCACACTCCCAATCTCTCTCTCTCTCACACTCCCAGTCTCTCTCTCTCACACACTCCCAGTCTCTCTCTCTCACACACTCCCAGTCTCTCTCTCTCTCACACTCCCAGTCTCTCTCTCTCACACTCCCAATCTCTCTCTCTCTCACACTCCCAATCTCTCTCTCTCTCACACTCCCAGTCTCTCTCACTCTCTCACTCCCAATCTCTCTCTCTCTCCTCCCAGTTTCTCTCTCTCTCACACTCCCAATTTCTCTCTCTCACACTCCCAATCTCTCTCTCTCTCACACTCCCTATCTCTCTCTCACTCCCAATCTCTCTCTCACACTCCCAGTCTCTCTCTCTCTCACACTCCCAATCTCTCTCTCTCTCACACTCCCAGTCTCTCTCTCTCTCTCACACTCCCAGTCTCTCTCTCTCTCACACTCCCAGTCTCTCTCTCTCTCACACTCCCAATCTCTCTCTCACACTCCCAATCTCTCTCTCTCACACTCCCAATCTCTCTCTCTCACTCCCAATCTCTCTCTCTCTCACTCCCAGTCTCTCTCTCTCTCACACTCCCAATCTCTCTCTCTCACACTCCCAGTCTCTCTCTCTCTCTCACACTCCCAATCTTTCTCTCTCACACTCCCAATCTCTCTCTCTCTCACACTCCCAATCTCTCTCTCTCACACTCCCAATCTCTCTCTCTCTCTCACTCCCAATCTCTCTCTCTCTCACTCCCAGTCACTCTCTCTCTCACACTCCCAATCTCTCTCTCTCTCTCACACTCCCAATCTCTCTCTCTCACTCCCAATCTCTCTCTCTCACACTCCCAGTCTCTCTCTCTCTCTCTCACACTCCCAATCTCTCTCACACTCCCAATCTCTCTCTCTCACTACCAATCTCTCTCTCTCACTCCCAATCTCTCTCTCTCTCACACTCCCCATCTCTCTCTCTCTCACACTCCCAATCTCTCTCACTCTCACACTCCCAATCTCTTTCTCTGACACTCCCAATCTCTCTCTCACACTCCCAATCTATCTCTCTCACACTCCCAATCTATCTCTCTCACACTCCCAATCTCTCTCTCTCTCACACTCCCAATCTCTCTCTCTCACACTCCCAATCTCTCTCTCTCACACTCCCAATCTCTCTCTCTCACACTCTCCAATCTCTCTCTCTCTCACTCCCAGTCTCTCTCTCTCACACTCCCAGTCTCTCTCTCTCACACTCCCAATCTCTCTCTCTCACACTCTGAATCTCTCTCTCTCACACTCTGAATCTCTCTCTCACACTCCCAATCTCTCTCTCTCTCACACTCCCAGTCTCTCTCTCTCTCTCACACTCCCAATCTCTCTCTTTCTCACACTCCCAATCCCTCTCTCTCTCACACTCCCAATCTCTCTCTCTCACACTCCCAATCTCTCTCTCTCACACTCCCAATCTTGCTCTCTCTCACACTCCCAATCTCTCTCTCTCTCACTCCCAGTCTCTCTCTCTCACACTCCCAGTCTCTCTCTCTCACACTCCCAATCTCTCTCTCTCACACTCTGAATCTCTCTCTCTCACACTCTGAATCTCTCTCTCACACTCCCAATCTCTCTCTCTCTCACACTCCCAGTCTCTCTCTCTCTCTCACACTCCCAATCTCTCTCTCTCTCACACTCCCAATCCCTCTCTCTCTCTCACTCCCAATCTCTCGCTCTCTCACACTCCCAATCTCTCTCTCTCACACTCCCAATCTTGCTCTCTCTCACACTCCCAATCTCTCTCTCTCACTCCCATTCTCTCTCTCTCTCACACTCCCAATCTCTCTCTCTCTCACACTCCCAATCTCTCACACTTCCAGTCTATCTCTCTCTCACACTCCCAATCTCTCTCTCTCTCACACTCCCAATCTCTCTCTCTCACACTCCCAATCTCTCTCTCTCTCACTCCCAGTCTCTCTCTCACACTCCCAATCTCACTCTCTCTCACTCCCAGTCTCTCTCTCTCACTCCCAATCTCTCTCTCTCACACTCCCAGTCTCGCTCTCACACTCCCAATCTCTCATTCTCTCACACTCCCAATCTCTCTCTCTCTCACACTCCCAGTCTCTCTCTCTCACACACTCCCAGTCTCTCTCTCTCACACACTCCCAGTCTCTCTCTCTCACACTCCCAGTCTCTCTCTCTCACACTCCCAATCTCTCTCTCTCTCACACTCCCAATCTCTCTCTCTCTCACACTCCCAATCTCTCTCTCTCTCACACTCCCAGTCTCTCTCTGTCTCACACTCCCAATCTCTCTCACACTCCCAATCTCTCACTCTCACACTCCCAATCTCTCTCTCTCTCACTCCCAGTCTCTCTCTCTCACACTCCCAATCTCTCTCCCACACTCCCAGTCTCTCTCTCTCACTCCCAATCTCTCTCTCTCTCACACTCCCAATCTCTCTCTCTCTCTCACACTCCCAATCTCTCTCTCTCACACTCCCAGTCTCTCTCACTCTCACACTCCCAATCTCTCTCTCTCACACTCCCAATCTCTCTCTCTCTCACACTCCCAATCTCTCTCTCTCTCACACTCCCAATCTCTCTCTCTCTCACACTCCCAGTCTCTCTCTCTCTCACTCCCAGTCACTCTCTCTCTCTCACTCCCAATCTCTCTCTCTCTCACACTCCCAATCTCTCTCTCTCACACACTCCCAGTCTCTCTCTCTCACACACTCCCAGTCTCTCTCTCTCACACTCCCAGTCTCTCTCTCTCACACTCCCAATCTCTCTCTCTCTCACACTCCCAATCTCTCTCTCTCTCACACTCCCAGTCTCTCTCACTCTCTCACTCCCAATCTCTCTCTCTCTCACTCCCAGTCTCTCTCTCTCTCACACTCCCAATTTCTCTCTCTCACACTCCCAATCTCTCTCTCTCTCACACTCCCTATCTCTCTCTCACTCCCAATCTCTCTCTCACACTCCCAGTCTCTCTCTCTCTCACACTCCCAATCTCTCTCTCTCTCACACTCCCAGTCTCTCTCTCTCTCACACTCCCAGTCTCTCTCTCTCTCACACCCCCAGTCTCTCTCTCTCTCACACTCCCAGTCTCTCTCTCTCTCACACTCCCAATCTCTCTCTCTCACACTCCCAATCTCTCTCTCTCACACTCCCAATCTCTCTCTCTCACTCCCAATCTCTCTCTCTCTCACTCCCAGTCTCTCTCTCTCTCACACTCCCAATCTCTCTCTCTCACACTCCCAGTCTCTCTCTCTCTCACACTCCCAATCTTTCTCTCTCACACTCCCAATCTCTCTCTCTCTCACACTCCCAATCTCTCTCTCTCGCACTCCCAATCTCTCTCTCTCTCACACTCCCAATCTCTCTCTCTCTCACTCCCAGTCACTCTCTCTCTCACACTCCCAATCTCTCTCTCTCTCTCACACTCCCAATCTCTCTCTCTCACTCCCAATCTCTCTCTCTCACACTCCCAGTCTCTCTCTCTCTCTCTCACACTCCCAATCTCTCTCACACTCCCAATCTCTCTCTCTCACTACCAATCTCTCTCTCTCACTCCCAATCTCTCTCTCTCTCTCACACTCCCCATCTCTCTCTCTCTCACACTCCCAATCTCTCTCACTCTCACACTCCCAATCTCTCTCTCTGACACTCCCAATCTCTCTCTCACACTCCCAATCTCTCTCTCTCACACTCCCAATCTCTCTCTCTCACACTCCCAATCTCTCTCTCACACTCCCAATCTCTCTCTCACACTCCCAATCTCTCTCTCTCACACTCCCAATCTCTCTCTCTCACACTCCCAATCTCTCTCTCTCACACTCCCAATCTCTCTCTCTCTCACTCCCAGTCAGTTCAGTTCAGTTCAGTTCAAATGCTTTATTGGCATGAAAGTTTACAGAGAACCATATTGCCAAAGCTTACATCGCAAAAAGGTACAGTTTTCCAACATTCTGTAGGTGTCAATCGATTTGACATTTGTTGGGTATAAACAATATTACTTTTAAACAATATTAATTTTAAACAGTCTTTCTACTTCATTTGGTACGTTCAATATTAATTTTAAACAGTCTTACTTTTAAACAGTCCTCAGGTTGTGACATGTTGTTACATATTTAGCCCCAAGGTATGGTCTGTCTCCTTCTCCTAGGACTAATCTCAATTTTGACAGATCATCCAATTCCTTGAAATCTGGGGTTGTTTGGCTTAGCTTGTTGAATAATATGTTTCTTGATGTGTTGAATTTTTTGCATTTTAGGAGGAAATGCATTTCTGTTTCAACCTCGCCAGCCAGACATTGATCGCATATTCTATTCTCTCTAGGCTGCCAGGATTTCTTGTATCTGCCTTTTTCAATTTCCAGTTGGTGGTCGCTTAGTCTGTACCTGGTGAGGGTCTGTCTCTGTTTTGTGTCTCTGATGGTCGTGAGGTAGTCTGCCAGTTTATATTCTCTTTTTAGGGCCCGGTAACATTCTAATCTGCTTTGGCTTTCGGTTATTTTGTTCCAATGTTCCAGGTAGGTTTCTTTGCATTTTTTAATGATTTGGTTCACTCGGATTGGTGTTTGGACGGCTGTGTTGGTCTGGGGCTGGTCAGGGTCCGGCTGAGTACTTAGTTTCAGTAGCAGCTGACTCAGGGGACTCTTTTCTGGGTTTAGCTCTTGGGTCTGAAAGGCTTTGAAATGAAGGGTGTCTGGGGAGCTAGATTTGAGGTGATTTAGGAAGTTTAGTGCTCGTTTTTGGATGTTTATTATCAGTGGGTATCTGCCTAGTTCGGCTCTGCATGCATTTGTTGGCGTTTTTCTTTGGGTGCGAAGGATGCTTCGGCAGAATTCTGCATGTAGGGCTTCTATTGTGTGTTTTTCCCATTTAGTGTAGCTTTGGTGATTTAGCGGGCCCCATACTTCACTACCGTACAGTGCAATGGGCAGGATTATGCTGTCAAAAATTTTGAGCCAGATTTTGATTGGGATTTGGATGTTGTAGAATTTTCTTTTTATTGCATATAGGGCTCTTCGGGCTTTTTCTTTTAGTGCATTCACTGCTATGCTGAAGCTCCCTGATGCTGTAATAGTTAGACCAAGGTAGGTGTAGCTCATAGTGTGTCCTATAGTGGTATCACTGAGGGTAAACTGGTATTTGTTTTCCTGACATCTGGGTCTTTTCTGAAAAATCATGATGTTGGTTTTCTTTAGATTTACTGTTAGAGCCCAATTTTGGCAGTATTTGTCGAGTAGGTCTAGTTGTTGCTGTAATCCCTGTTCTGTGGGAGACAGCAGAACCAGGTCGTCCGCATAGAACAGGGACTTCACTTCTCCATCCAGGAGACGGAGACCTGGTGACTCGCTTTGCTCCAGCATGTCTGCTAATTCATTTATGTATATGTTGAACAGGGTCGGGCTCAAATTGCAGCCCTGCCGGACGCCTCTTCTCTGGGTGAAGAAATCGGTGCGTTTGTCTCCAATTTTGACCCCGCATTTGTTTTTCAGATACATTGATTTAATAAGGTCATAGACTTTGCCCCCTATTCCACACTGAAGAAGTTTATAATAGAGCCCTTCGTGCCATATAGAGTCAAAGGCTTTCTTGAAGTCGATGAAACAGGCGAATATTTTCCCATTTTTTGTTTGGTGTTTATGTTTTTCAATGAGGGTGTGAAGGGTATAGATATGGTCGGCGGTGCGGTGTTTTGGAAGAAAGCCTATTTGGTTTTTTCTGAGGATATTATGTTTGTTAAGAAAATCAAGTAATCTACTATTTAGAATACTGCAGAATAACTTCCCTAGACAACTGTTGACACAGATGCCGCGGTAGTTATTTGGGTCTGATTTGTTTCCACTTTTATATATGGGGGAGATTAGTCCTTGGCACCAGATATCGGGAAAACAGCCTGAGCGTAATATGATGTTGAATAGCTTGAGTATCGCACCCTGCATCTCCATATTGCTGAACTTTAGCATTTCATTTTTGATGTTGTCTGGGCCACAGGCTTTCTTTAGGTGGAGAGATTTTGTTTTTGTGGCCAGTTCTTTCCATGTGATTGGGGAGTCTAGAGGGTTTTGGTTGTCTTTAATTGTTGCTTCTAATGTGTGGAGTTTTTCTGTGACCTGATGTTGACTTGGGTTTGTTTTGTTTTTTGGGATGTCTTTGTAGAGGTTTTCAAAATGTGTTCTCCAGATGTCGCCATCTTGGATTGGTAATGCTTGCAATTGTGTTGTACTCAGGTTATTCCACATTTCCCAGAATTGTTTTGGATTGGTGGAGTTTTCAATTTCTTCGAGTATTTTGTGGGTATAGTTTTGTGTTTTGTTCCTAATGGTGTGTTTATATCTTTTGAGGGTTTCATTGTATCTAGTACGTAGGTCCGGATTGTTTGGTTGCCGATGCTTTTGGTTTGATATTTTTCTCAGGTCTTTTCTGGCATTTTTGCATTCGTGGTCAAACCATTTCATATTTTTATTTTGTCTTTTGTGATGCTTCCTCTTCTGTTTCACGAGGTCGGCTTTTACAGCTGCCTCATGGAAGATCATATTTATATCCTCTATGGCCGTGTTTACACCATCTCTGGTGATCTCATATAGATTTTCTTTAAATTTTGAAATTTTACTTGTCTCTCTCTCTCACACTCCCAGTCTCTCTCTCTCACACTCCCAATCTCTCTCTCTCACACTCTGAATCTCTCTCTCTCACACTCTGAATCTCTCTCTCACACTCCCAATCTCTCTCTCTCTCACACTCCCAGTCTCTCTCTCTCTCTCACACTCCCAATCTCTCTCTCTCTCACACTCCCAATCCCTCTCTCTCTCTCACTCCCAATCTCTCGCTCTCTCACACTCCCAATCTCTCTCTCTCACACTCCCAATCTTGCTCTCTCTCACACTCCCAATCTCTCTCTCTCACTCCCATTCTCTCTCTCTC
This sequence comes from Somniosus microcephalus, assembly GCF_052327205.1. NCBI lineage: Eukaryota > Metazoa > Chordata > Chondrichthyes > Squaliformes > Somniosidae > Somniosus > Somniosus microcephalus. Next base: position 37,112 of record NW_028226342.1, on the reverse strand, counting down.
TCTCACACTCCCAATCTCTCTCTCTCTCACACTCCCAATCTCTCACACTTCCAGTCTATCTCTCTCTCACACTCCCAATCTCTCTCTCTCTCACACTCCCAATCTCTCTCTCTCTCACACTCCCAATCTCTCTCTCTCTCACTCCCAGTCTCTCTCTCACACTCCCAATCTCACTCTCTCTCACTCCCAGTCTCTCTCTCTCACTCCCAATCTCTCTCTCTCACACTCCCAGTCTCGCTCTCACACTCCCAATCTCTCATTCTCTCACACTCCCAATCTCTCTCTCTCTCACACTCCCAGTCTCTCTCTCTCACACACTCCCAGTCTCTCTCTCTCACACACTCCCAGTCTCTCTCACACTCCCAGTCTCTCTCTCTCACACTCCCAATCTCTCTCTCTCTCACACTCCCAATCTCTCTCTCTCTCACACTCCCAGTCTCTCTCTGTCTCACACTCCCAATCTCTCTCACACTCCCAATCTCTCTCTCTCACACTCCCAATCTCTCTCTCTCTCACTCCCAGTCTCTCTCTCTCACACTCCCAATCTCTCTCCCACACTCCCAGTCTCTCTCTCTCACTCCCAATCTCTCTCTCTCTCACACTCCCAATCTCTCTCTCTCTCTCACACTCCCAATCTCTCTCTCTCACACTCCCAGTCTCTCTCTCTCTCACACTCCCAATCTCTCTCTCTCACACTCCCAATCTCTCTCTCTCTCACACTCCCAATCTCTCTCTCTCTCACACTCCCAATCTCTCTCTCTCACACTCCCAATCTCTCTCTCTCTCACACTCCCAGTCTCTCTCTCTCTCACTCCCAGTCACTCTCTCTCTCTCACTCCCAATCTCTCTCTCTCTCACACTCCCAATCTCTCTCTCTCTCTCACACTCCCAGTCTCTCTCTCTCTCTCACACTCCCAGTCTCTCTCTCTCTCTCACTCCCAGTCACTCTCTCTCACTCCCAATCTCTCTCTCTCACACTCCCAATCTCTGTCTTTCTCTCACTCCCAATCCCTCTCCCTCACTCCCAATCTCTCTCTCTCTCACACTCCCAATGTCTCTCTCTCTCACACTCCCAATCTCACTCTCACACTCCCAGTCTCTCTCTCTCTCACACTCCCAATCTCTCTCTCTCACACTCCCAATCTCTCTCTCTCACACTCCCAATCTCTCTCTCTCACACACTCCCAATCTCTCTCTCTCACACTCCCAATCTCTCTCACACACTCCCAATCTCTCTCTCTCACACTCCCAATCTCTGTCTCTGACACTCACAATCTCTGTCTATCTCACTCCCAATCTCTCTCTCTGAAACTCCCAATCTCTCTCTCTCACACCCCCAATCTCTGTCTCACACTCCCAATCTCTCTCTCTCTCACACTCCCAATCTCTCTCTCTCACACTCCCAATCTCTCTATCTCTCACACTCCCAATCTCTCTCTCACACTCCCAATCTCTCTCTCTCTCACTCCCAATCTCTGTCTCACACTCCCAATCTCTCTCTCTCTCACACTCCCAATCTCTCTCTCTCACACTCCCAATCTCTCTCTCTCTAACACTCCCAGTCTCTCTCTCTCACACTCTGAATCTCTCTCTCTCTCAATTCCAATCTCTCTCTCACACTCCCAATCTCTCTCTCTCACACTCCCAATCTCTTTCTCACTCACACTCCCAGTCTCTCTCTCTCTCACACTCCCAATCTCTCTCTCTCACACTCCCAATCTCTCTCTCTCTCACTCCCAATCTCTCTCTCTCTCACACTCCCAATCTCCCTCTCTCTCACACTCCCATTCTCTCTCTCTCTCGCACTCCCAATCTCTCTCTCTCACACTCCCAATCTCTCTCTCTCTCACACTCCCAATCTCTCTCTCTCTCACACTCCCAATCTCTGTCTCTCTCACTCCCAATCTGTCTCTCTGACACTCCCAATCTCTCTCTCTCACACTCCCGATCTCTCTCTCACACTCCCAATCTCTCTCTCTCTCACACTCCCAATCTCTCTCTCTCACACTCCCAATCTCTCTCTCTCTCACACTCCCAATCTCTCTCTCACACTCCCAATCTCTCTCTCTCTCACACTCCCAATCTCTCTCTCACACTCCCAATCTCTCTCTCTCTCAGACTCCCAATCTATCTCTCTCACACTCCCAATTTCGCTATCTCACACTCCCAATCTCTCTCTCTCACACTCTGAATCTCTCTCTCTCTCACTTCCAAACTCTCTCTCACACTCCCAATCTCTCTCTCTCTCACACTCCCAATCTCTCTCTCTCACACTCCCAATCTCTCTCTCTCTCACACTCCCAATCTCTCTCTCTCTCACCCTCCCAGTCTCTCAGTTCAGTTCAGTTCAAATGCTTTATTGGCATGAAAGTTTACAGAGAACCATATTGCCAAAGCTTACATAGCAAAAAGGTACAGTTTTCCAACATTCTGCAGGTGTCAATCGATTTGACATTTGTTGGGTACATACAATATTACTTTTAAACAATATTAATTTTAAACAGTCTTTCTACTTCATTTGGTACGTTCAATATTAATTTTAAACAGTCTTACTTTTAAACAGTCCTCAGGTTGTGACATGTTGTTACATATTTAGCCCCAAGGTATGGTCTGTCTCCTTCTCCTAGGACTAATCTCTCTCACACTCCCAATCTCTCTCTCTCTCACACTCCCAATCTCTCTCTCTCTCTCACTCCCAATCTCTCTCTCTCACTCCCAATCTCTCTCTCTCTCTCACTCACAGTCTCTCTCTCTCTCACTCCCAGTCTCTCTCTCACACTCCCAGTCTCTCTCTCTCACACTCCCAGTCTCTCTCTCTCTCACACTCCCAATCTCTCTCTCACACTCCCAGTCTCTCTCTCTCACACTCCCAATCTCTCTCTCTCACACTCCCAATCTCTCTCTCTCACACTCCCAATCTCTCTCTCACACTCCCAATCTCTCTCTCTCACACTCCCAGTCTCTCTCTCTCACACTCCCAATCTTTCTCTCTCACACTCCCAATCTCTCTCTCTCTCACACTCCCAATCTCTCTCTCTCTCACACTCCCAATCTCTCTCTCTCTCACTCCCAATCTCTCTCTCTCTCACACTCCCAGTCTCTCTCTCTCTCTCTCACACTCCCAATCTCTCTCTCTCTCTCTCACACTCCCAATCTCTCTCTCTCTCACACTCCCAATCTCTCTCTCTCTCTCTCACACTCCCAATCTCTCTCTCTCTCTCACTCCCAGTCTCTCTCTCACACTCCCAGTCTCTCTCTCTCTCACACTCCCAGTCTCTCTCTCTCACACTCCCAATCTCTCTCTCACACTCCCAATCTCTCTCTCTCTCTCACTCCCAGTCTCTCTCTCTCACACTCCCAATCTCTCTCTCTCACTCCCAGTCTCTCTCTCTCACACTCCCAATCTCTCTCTCTCACACTCCCAATCTCTCTCTCTCTCACACTCCCAGTCTCTCTCTCTCACACTCCCAATCTCTCTCTCTCACACTCCCAATCTCTCTCTCACACTCCCAATCTCTCTCTCTCACACTCCCAGTCTCTCTCTCTCACTCTCCCAATCTTTCTCTCTCACACTCCCAATCTCTCTCTCTCTCTCACACTCCCAATCTCTCTCTCTCTCACACTCCCAATCTCTCTCTCACTCCCAATCTCTCTCTCTCTCACACTCCCAGTCTCTCTCTCTCTCTCTCACACTCCCAATCTCTCTCTCTCTCTCTCACACTCCCAATCTCTCTCTCTCTCACACTCCCAATCTCTCTCTCTCTCTCTCACACTCCCAATCTCTCTCTCTCTCTCACTCCCAGTCTCTCTCTCACACTCCCAGTCTCTCTCTCTCTCACACTCCCAGTCTCTCTCTCTCTCACACTCCCAATCTCTCTCTCACACTCCCAATCTCTCTCTCTCTCTCACTCCCAGTCTCTCTCTCTCACACTCCCAATCTCTCTCTCTCACTCCCAGTCTCTCTCTCTCACACTCCCAATCTCTCTCTCTCACACTCCCAATCTCTCTCTCTCTCACACTCCCAATCTCTCTCTCTCTCACCCTCCCAGTCTCTCTCTCTCTCACACTCCCAATCTCTCTCTCTCTCACACTCCCAATCTCTCTCTCTCTCACACTCCCAATCTCTCTCTCTCACACTCCCAATCTCTCTCTCTCACACTCCCAATCTCTCTCTCTCACACTCCCAATCTCTCTCTCTCACACTCCCAATCTCTCTCTCTCACACTCCCAATCTCTCTCTCTCACACTCCCAGTCTCTCTCTCTCACACTCCCAATCTCTCTCTCTCACACTCCCAGTCTCTCTCTCTCACACTCCCAATCTCTCTCACACTCCCAATCTCTCTCTCACACTCCCAGTCTCTCTCTTTCACACTCTGAATCTCTCTCTCTCACTCCCAATCTCTCTCTCTCACACTCCCAATCTCTCTCTCTCACACTCCCAATCTCTCACACTCCCAATGTCTCTCTCTCACACTCCCAATCTCTCTCTCTCACACTCCCAATCTCTCTCACTCCCAATCTCTCTCTCACACTCCCAGTCTCTCTTTCTCACACTCCCAATCTCTCTCCCTCTCTCACACTCCCAGTCTCTCTCTCTCACACTCCCAATCTCTCTCTCACACTCCCAGTCTCTCTCTCTCTCTCACACTCCCAATCTCTCTCTCTCTCACACTCCCAATCTCTCTCTCTCTCACACTCCCAGTCTCTCTCACTCTCTCACTCCCAATCTCTCTCTCTCTCCCAATCTCTCTCTCACACTCCCAGTCTCTCTCTCTCTCACACTCCCAATCTCTCTCTCTCTCACACTCCCAATTTCTCTCTCTCACACTCCCAATCTCTCTCTCTCTCTCACTCCCTATCTCTCTCTCACTCCCAATCTCTCTCTCACACTCCCAGTCAGTTCAGTTCAGTTCAAATGCTTTATTGGCATGAAAGTTTACAGAGAACCATATTGCCAAAGCTTACATAGCAAAAAGGTACAGTTTTCCAACATTCTGTAGGTGTCAATCGATTTGACATTTGTTGGGTATAAACAATATTACTTTTAAACAATATTAATTTTAAACAGTCTTTCTACTTCATTTGGTACGTTCAATATTAATTTTAAACAGTCTTACTTTTAAACAGTCCTCAGGTTGTGACATGTTGTTACATATTTGGCCCCAAGGTATGGTCTGTCTCCTTCTCCTAGGACTAATCTCAATTTTGACAGATCATCCAATTCCTTGAAATCTGGGGTTGTTTGGCTTAGCTTGTTGAATAATATGTTTCTTGATGTGTTGAATTTTTCGCATTTTAGGAGGAAATGCATTTCTGTTTCAACCTCGCCAGCCAGACATTGATCGCATATTCTATTCTCTCTAGGCTGCCAGGATTTCTTGTATCTGCCTTTTTCAATTTCCAGTTGGTGGTCGCTTAGTCTGTACCTGGTGAGGGTCTGTCTCTGTTTTGTGTCTCTGATGGTCGTGAGGTAGTCTGCCAGTTTATATTCTCTTTTTAGGGCCCGGTAACATTCTAATCTGCTTTGGCTTTCGGTTATTTTGTTCCAATGTTCCAGGTAGGTTTCTTTGCATTTTTTAATGATTTGGTTCACTCGGATTGGTGTTTGGACGGCTGTGTTGGTCTGGGGCTGGTCAGGGTCCGGCTGAGTACTTAGTTTCCGTAGCAGCTGACTCAGGGGACTCTTTTCTGGGTTTAGCTCTTGGGTCTGAAAGGCTTTGAAATGAAGGGTGTCTGGGGAGCTAGATTTGAGGTGATTTAGGAAGTTTAGTGCTCGTTTTTGGATGTTTATTATCAGTGGGTATCTGCCTAGTTCGGCTCTGCATGCATTTGTTGGCGTTTTTCTTTGGGTGCGAAGGATGCTTCGGCAGAATTCTGCATGTAGGGCTTCTATTGTATGTTTTTCCCATTTAGTGTAGCTTTGGTGATTTAGCGGGCCCCATACTTCACTACCGTACAGTGCAATGGGCAGGATTATGCTGTCAAATATTTTGAGCCAGATTTTGATTGGGATTTGGATGTTGTAGAATTTTCTTTTTATTGCATATAGGGCTCTTCGGGCTTTTTCTTTTAGTGCATTCACTGCTATGCTGAAGCTCCCTGATGCTGTAATAGTTAGACCAAGGTAGGTGTAGCTCATAGTGTGTCCTATAGTGATATCACTGAGGGTAAACTGGTATTTGTTTTCCTGACATCTGGGCCTTTTTTGAAAAATCATGATGTTGGTTTTCTTTAGATTTACTGTTAGAGCCCAATTTTGGCAGTATTTGTCGAGTAGGTCTAGTTGTTGCTGTAATCCCTGTTCTGTGGGAGACAGCAGAACCAGGTCGTCCGCATAGAACAGGGATTTCACTTCTCCATCCAGGAGACGGAGACCTGGTGACTCGCTTTGCTCCAGCATGTCTGCTAATTCATTTATGTATATGTTGAACAGGGTCGGGCTCAAATTGCAGCCCTGCCGGACGCCTCTTCTCTGGGTGAAGAAATCGGTGCGTTTGTCTCCAATTTTGACCCCGCATTTGTTTTTCAGATACATTGATTTAATAAGGTCATAGACTTTGCCCCCTATTCCACATTGAAGAAGTTTATAATAGAGCCCTTCGTGCCATATAGAGTCAAAGGCTTTCTTGAAGTCGATGAAACAGGCGAATATTTTCCCATTTTTTGTTTGGTGTATATGTTTTTCAATGAGGGTGTGAAGGGTATAGATATGGTCGGCGGTGCGGTGTTTTGGAAGAAAGCCTATTTGGTTTTTTCTGAGGATATTATGTTTGTTAAGAAAATCAAGTAATCTACTATTTAGAATACTGCAGAATAACTTCCCTAGACAACTGTTGACACAGATGCCGCGGTAGTTATTTGGGTCTGATTTGTTTCCACTTTTATATATGGGGGAGATTAGTCCTTGGCACCAGATATCGGGAAAACAGCCTGAGCGTAATATGATGTTGAATAGCTTGAGTATCGCACCCTGCATCTCCATATTACTGAACTTTAGCATTTCATTTTTGATGTTGTCTGGGCCACAGGCTTTCTTTAGGTGGAGAGATTTTGTTTTTGTGGCCAGTTCTTTCCATGTGATTGGGGAGTCTAGAGGGTTTTGGTTGTCTTTAATTGTTGCTTCTAATGTGTGGAGTTTTTCTGTGACCTGATGTTGACTTGGGTTTGTTTTGTTTTTTGGGATGTCTTTGTAGAGGTTTTCAAAATGTCTCTCTCTCTCTCACACTCCCAATCTCTCTCTCTCTCACACTCCCAGTCTCTCTCTCTCTCACACTCCCAGTCTCTCTCTCTCTCACACTCCCAGTCTCTCTCTCTCTCACACTCCCAGTCTCTCTCTCTCTCACACTCCCAATCTCTCTCTCTCACACTCCCAATCTCTCTCTCTCACACTCCCAATCTCTCTCTCTCTCTCTCACTCCCAATCTCTCTCTCTCACTCCCAATCTCTCTCTCTCTCACTCCCAGTCTCTCTCTCTCTCACTCCCAATCTCTCTCTCTCACACTCCCAGTCTCTCTCTCTCTCACACTCCCAATCTTTCTCTCTCACACTCCCAATCTCTCTCTCTCTCTCACACTCCCAATCTCTCTCTCTCTCACACTCCCAATCTCTCTCTCTCTCACACTCCCAATCTCTCTCTCTCTCACTCCCAGTCACTCTCTCTCTCACACTCCCAATCTCTCTCTCTCTCACACTCCCAATCTCTCTCTCTCACTCCCAATCTCTCTCTCTCACACTCCCAGTCTCTCTCTCTCTCTCTCACACTCCCAATCTCTCTCTCACACTCCCAATCTCTCTCTCTCACTACCAATCTCTCTCTCTCACTCCCAATCTCTCTCTCTCTCACACTCCCCATCTCTCTCTCTCTCACACTCCCAATCTCTCTCACTCTCACACTCCCAATCTCTCTCTCTGACACTCCCAATCTCTCTCTCACACTCCCAATCTATCTCTCTCACACTCCCAATCTCTCTCTCTCACACTCCCAATCTCTCTCTCACACTCCCAATCTCTCTCTCACACTCCCAATCTCTCTCTCACACTCCCAATCTCTCTCTCTCACACTCCCAATCTCTCTCTCTCACACTCCCAATCTCTCTCTCTCACACTCCCAATCTCTCTCTCTCACACTCCCAATCTCTCTCTCTCACACTCCCAATCTCTCTCTCTCTCACTCCCAGTCTCTCTCTCTCACACTCCCAGTCTCTCTCTCTCACACTCCCAATCTCTCTCTCTCACACTCTGAATCTCTCTCTCACACTCCCAATCTCTCTCTCTCTCACACTCCCAGTCTCTCTCTCTCTCTCACACTCCCAATCTCTCTCTCTCTCACACTCCCAATCCCTCTCTCTCTCTCACTCCCAATCTCTCGCTCTCTCACACTCCCAATCTCTCTCTCTCACACTCCCAATCTTGCTCTCTCTCACACTCCCAATCTCTCTCTCTCACTCCCATTCTCTCTCTCTCTCACACTCCCAATCTCTCTCTCTCTCACACTCCCAATCTCTCTCTCTCTCACACTCCCAATCTCTCTCTCTCTCACACTCCCAATCTCTCACACTTCCAGTCTATCTCTCTCTCACACTCCCAATCTCTGTCTCTCTCACACTCCCAATCTCTCTCTCTCTCACACTCCCAATCTCTCTCTCTCTCTCACTCCCAGTCTCTCTCTCACACTCCCAATCTCACTCTCTCTCACTCCCAGTCTCTCTCTCTCACACTCCCAATCTCTCTCTCTCACACTCCCAGTCTCGCTCTCACACTCCCAATCTCTCATTCTCTCACACTCCCAATCTCTCTCTCTCTCACACTCCCAGTCTCTCTCTCTCACACACTCCCAGTCTCTCTCTCTCACACACTCCCAGTCTCTCTCTCTCACACTCCCAGTCTCTCTCTCTCACACTCCCAATCTCTCTCTCTCTCACACTCCCAATCTCTCTCTCTCTCACACTCCCAGTCTCTCTCACTCTCTCACTCCCAATCTCTCTCTCTCTCACTCCCAGTCTCTCTCTCTCTCACACTCCCAATTTCTCTCTCTCACACTCCCAATCTCTCTCTCTCTCACACTCCCTATCTCTCTCTCACTCCCAATCTCTCTCTCACACTCCCAGTCTCTCTCTCTCTCACACTCCCAATCTCTCTCTCTCTCACACTCCCAGTCTCTCTCTCTCTCACACTCCCAGTCTCTCTCTCTCTCACACTCCCAGTCTCTCTCTCTCTCACACTCCCAATCTCTCTCTCTCACACTCCCAATCTCTCTCTCTCACACTCCCAATCTCTCTCTCTCACTCCCAATCTCTCTCTCTCTCACTCCCAGTCTCTCTCTCTCTCACACTCCCAATCTCTCTCTCTCACACTCCCAGTCTCTCTCTCTCTCTCACACTCCCAATCTTTCTCTCTCACACTCCCAATCTCTCTCTCTCTCACACTCCCAATCTCTCTCTCTCACACTCCCAATCTCTCTCTCTCTCACACTCCCAATCTCTCTCTCTCTCACTCCCAGTCACTCTCTCTCTCACACTCCCAATCTCTCTCTCTCTCTCACACTCCCAATCTCTCTCTCTCACTCCCAATCTCTCTCTCTCACACTCCCAGTCTCTCTCTCTCTCTCTCACACTCCCAATCTCTCTCACACTCCCAATCTCTCTCTCTCACTACCAATCTCTCTCTCTCACTCCCAATCTCTCTCTCTCTCACACTCCCCATCTCTCTCTCTCTCACACTCCCAATCTCTCTCACTCTCACACTCCCAATCTCTTTCTCTGACACTCCCAATCTCTCTCTCACACTCCCAATCTATCTCTCTCACACTCCCAATCTATCTCTCTCACACTCCCAATCTCTCTCTCTCACACTCCCAATCTCTCTCTCACACTCCCAATCTCTCTCTCACACTCCCAATCTCTCTCTCTCACACTCCCAATCTCTCTCTCTCACACTCCCAATCTCTCTCTCTCACACTCCCAATCTCTCTCTCTCACACTCCCAATCTCTCTCTCTCACACTCCCATTCTCTCTCTCTCTCACTCCCAGTCTCTCTCTCTCACACTCCCAGTCTCTCTCTCTCACACTCCCAATCTCTCTCTCTCACACTCTGAATCTCTCTCTCTCACACTCTGAATCTCTCTCTCACACTCCCAATCTCTCTCTCTCTCACACTCCCAGTCTCTCTCTCTCTCTCACACTCCCAATCTCTCTCTCTCTCACACTCCCAATCCCTCTCTCTCTCTCACTCCCAATCTCTCGCTCTCTCACACTCCCAATCTCTCTCTCTCACACTCCCAATCTTGCTCTCTCTCACACTCCCAATCTCTCTCTCTCACTCCCATTCTCTCTCTCTCTCACACTCCCAATCTCTCTCTCTCTCACACTCCCAATCTCTCACACTTCCAGTCTATCTCTCTCTCACACTCCCAATCTCTCTCTCTCTCACACTCCCAATCTCTCTCTCTCTCACACTCCCAATCTCTCTCTCTCTCACTCCCAGTCTCTCTCTCACACTCCCAATCTCACTCTCTCTCACTCCCAGTCTCTCTCTCTCACTCCCAATCTCTCTCTCTCACACTCCCAGTCTCGCTCTCACACTCCCAATCTCTCATTCTCTCACACTCCCAATCTCTCTCTCTCTCACACTCCCAGTCTCTCTCTCTCACACACTCCCAGTCTCTCTCTCTCACACACTCCCAGTCTCTCTCTCTCACACTCCCAGTCTCTCTCTCTCACACTCCCAATCTCTCTCTCTCTCACACTCCCAATCTCTCTCTCTCTCACACTCCCAATCTCTCTCTCTCTCACACTCCCAGTCTCTCTCTGTCTCACACTCCCAATCTCTCTCACACTCCCAATCTCTCTCTCTCACACTCCCAATCTCTCTCTCTCTCACTCCCAGTCTCTCTCTCTCACACTCCCAATCTCTCTCCCACACTCCCAGTCTCTCTCTCTCACTCCCAATCTCTCTCTCTCTCACACTCCCAATCTCTCTCTCTCTCTCACACTCCCAATCTCTCTCTCTCACACTCCCAGTCTCTCTCACTCTCACACTCCCAATCTCTCTCTCTCACACTCCCAATCTCTCTCTCTCTCACACTCCCAATCTCTCTCTCTCTCACACTCCCAATCTCTCTCTCTCTCACACTCCCAGTCTCTCTCTCTCTCACTCCCAGTCACTCTCTCTCTCTCACTCCCAATCTCTCTCTCTCTCACACTCCCAATCTCTCTCTCTCACACACTCCCAGTCTCTCTCTCTCACACACTCCCAGTCTCTCTCTCTCACACTCCCAGTCTCTCTCTCTCACACTCCCAATCTCTCTCTCTCTCACACTCCCAATCTCTCTCTCTCTCACACTCCCAGTCTCTCTCACTCTCTCACTCCCAATCTCTCTCTCTCTCACTCCCAGTCTCTCTCTCTCTCACACTCCCAATTTCTCTCTCTCACACTCCCAATCTCTCTCTCTCTCACACTCCCTATCTCTCTCTCACTCCCAATCTCTCTCTCACACTCCCAGTCTCTCTCTCTCTCACACTCCCAATCTCTCTCTCTCTCACACTCCCAGTCTCTCTCTCTCTCACACTCCCAGTCTCTCTCTCTCTCACACTCCCAGTCTCTCTCTCTCTCACACTCCCAGTCTCTCTCTCTCTCACACTCCCAATCTCTCTCTCTCACACTCCCAATCTCTCTCTCTCACACTCCCAATCTCTCTCTCTCACTCCCAATCTCTCTCTCTCTCACTCCCAGTCTCTCTCTCTCTCACACTCCCAATCTCTCTCTCTCACACTCCCAGTCTCTCTCTCTCTCACACTCCCAATCTTTCTCTCTCACACTCCCAATCTCTCTCTCTCTCACACTCCCAATCTCTCTCTCTCGCACTCCCAATCTCTCTCTCTCTCACACTCCCAATCTCTCTCTCTCTCACTCCCAGTCACTCTCTCTCTCACACTCCCAATCTCTCTCTCTCTCTCACACTCCCAATCTCTCTCTCTCACTCCCAATCTCTCTCTCTCACACTCCCAGTCTCTCTCTCTCTCTCTCACACTCCCAATCTCTCTCACACTCCCAATCTCTCTCTCTCACTCCCAATCTCTCTCTCTCACTCCCAATCTCTCTCTCTCTCACACTCCCCATCTCTCTCTCTCTCACACTCCCAATCTCTCTCACTCTCACACTCCCAATCTCTCTCTCTGACACTCCCAATCTCTCTCTCACACTCCCAATCTCTCTCTCTCACACTCCCAATCTCTCTCTCTCACACTCCCAATCTCTCTCTCACACTCCCAATCTCTCTCTCACACTCCCAATCTCTCTCTCTCACACTCCCAATCTCTCTCTCTCACACTCCCAATCTCTCTCTCTCACACTCCCAATCTCTCTCTCTCTCACTCCCAGTCAGTTCAGTTCAGTTCAGTTCAAATGCTTTATTGGCATGAAAGTTTACAGAGAACCATATTGCCAAAGCTTACATCGCAAAAAGGTACAGTTTTCCAACATTCTGTAGGTGTCAATCGATTTGACATTTGTTGGGTATAAACAATATTACTTTTAAACAATATTAATTTTAAACAGTCTTTCTACTTCATTTGGTACGTTCAATATTAATTTTAAACAGTCTTACTTTTAAACAGTCCTCAGCTTGTGACATGTTGTTACATATTTAGCCCCAAGGTATGGTCTGTCTCCTTCTCCTAGGACTAATCTCAATTTTGACAGATCATCCAATTCCTTGAAATCTGGGGTTGTTTGGCTTAGCTTGTTGAATAATATGTTTCTTGATGTGTTGAATTTTTTGCATTTTAGGAGGAAATGCATTTCTGTTTCAACCTCGCCAGCCAGACATTGATCGCATATTCTATTCTCTCTAGGCTGCCAGGATTTCTTGTATCTGCCTTTTTCAATTTCCAGTTGGTGGTCGCTTAGTCTGTACCTGGTGAGGGTCTGTCTCTGTTTTGTGTCTCTGATGGTCGTGAGGTAGTCTGCCAGTTTATATTCTCTTTTTAGGGCCCGGTAACATTCTAATCTGCTTTGGCTTTCGGTTATTTTGTTCCAATGTTCCAGGTAGGTTTCTTTGCATTTTTTAATGATTTGGTTCACTCGGATTGGTGTTTGGACGGCTGTGTTGGTCTGGGGCTGGTCAGGGTCCGGCTGAGTACTTAGTTTCAGTAGCAGCTGACTCAGGGGACTCTTTTCTGGGTTTAGCTCTTGGGTCTGAAAGGCTTTGAAATGAAGGGTGTCTGGGGAGCTAGATTTGAGGTGATTTAGGAAGTTTAGTGCTCGTTTTTGGATGTTTATTATCAGTGGGTATCTGCCTAGTTCGGCTCTGCATGCATTTGTTGGCGTTTTTCTTTGGGTGCGAAGGATGCTTCGGCAGAATTCTGCATGTAGGGCTTCTATTGTGTGTTTTTCCCATTTAGTGTAGCTTTGGTGATTTAGCGGGCCCCATACTTCACTACCGTACAGTGCAATGGGCAGGATTATGCTGTCAAAAATTTTGAGCCAGATTTTGATTGGGATTTGGATGTTGTAGAATTTTCTTTTTATTGCATATAGGGCTCTTCGGGCTTTTTCTTTTAGTGCATTCACTGCTATGCTGAAGCTCCCTGATGCTGTAATAGTTAGACCAAGGTAGGTGTAGCTCATAGTGTGTCCTATAGTGGTATCACTGAGGGTAAACTGGTATTTGTTTTCCTGACATCTGGGTCTTTTCTGAAAAATCATGATGTTGGTTTTCTTTAGATTTACTGTTAGAGCCCAATTTTGGCAGTATTTGTCGAGTAGGTCTAGTTGTTGCTGTAATCCCTGTTCTGTGGGAGACAGCAGAACCAGGTCGTCCGCATAGAACAGGGACTTCACTTCTCCATCCAGGAGACGGAGACCTGGTGACTCGCTTTGCTCCAGCATGTCTGCTAATTCATTTATGTATATGTTGAACAGGGTCGGGCTCAAATTGCAGCCCTGCCGGACGCCTCTTCTCTGGGTGAAGAAATCGGTGCGTTTGTCTCCAATTTTGACCCCGCATTTGTTTTTCAGATACATTGATTTAATAAGGTCATAGACTTTGCCCCCTATTCCACACTGAAGAAGTTTATAATAGAGCCCTTCGTGCCATATAGAGTCAAAGGCTTTCTTGAAGTCGATGAAACAGGCGAATATTTTCCCATTTTTTGTTTGGTGTTTATGTTTTTCAATGAGGGTGTGAAGGGTATAGATATGGTCGGCGGTGCGGTGTTTTGGAAGAAAGCCTATTTGTTTTTTTCTGAGGATATTATGTTTGTTAAGAAAATCAAGTAATCTACTATTTAGAATACTGCAGAATAACTTCCCTAGACAACTGTTGACACAGATGCCGCGGTAGTTATTTGGGTCTGATTTGTTTCCACTTTTATATATGGGGGAGATTAGTCCTTGGCACCAGATATCGGGAAAACAGCCTGAGCGTAATATGATGTTGAATAGCTTGAGTATCGCACCCTGCATCTCCATATTGCTGAACTTTAGCATTTCATTTTTGATGTTGTCTGGGCCACAGGCTTTCTTTAGGTGGAGAGATTTTGTTTTTGTGGCCAGTTCTTTCCATGTGATTGGGGAGTCTAGAGGGTTTTGGTTGTCTTTAATTGTTGCTTCTAATGTGTGGAGTTTTTCTGTGACCTGATGTTGACTTGGGTTTGTTTTGTTTTTTGGGATGTCTTTGTAGAGGTTTTCAAAATGTGTTCTCCAGATGTCGCCATCTTGGATTGGTAATGCTTGCAATTGTGTTGTACTCAGGTTATTCCACATTTCCCAGAATTGTTTTGGATTGGTGGAGTTTTCAATTTCTTCGAGTATTTTGTGGGTATAGTTTTGTGTTTTGTTCCTAATGGTGTGTTTATATCTTTTGAGGGTTTCATTGTATCTAGTACGTAGGTCCGGATTGTTTGGTTGCCGATGCTTTTGGTTTGATATTTTTCTCAGGTCTTTTCTGGCATTTTTGCATTCGTGGTCAAACCATTTCATATTTTTATTTTGTCTTTTGTGATGCTTCCTCTTCTGTTTCACGAGGTCGGCTTTTACAGCTGCCTCATGGAAGATCATATTTATATCCTCTATGGCCGTGTTTACACCATCTCTGGTGATCTCATATAGATTTTCTTTAAATTTTGAAATTTTACTTGTCTCTCTCTCTCACACTCCCAGTCTCTCTCTCTCACACTCCCAATCTCTCTCTCTCACACTCTGAATCTCTCTCTCTCACACTCTGAATCTCTCTCTCACACTCCCAATCTCTCTCTCTCTCACACTCCCAGTCTCTCTCTCTCTCTCACACTCCCAATCTCTCTCTCTCTCACACTCCCAATCCCTCTCTCTCTCTCACTCCCAATCTCTCGCTCTCTCACACTCCCAATCTCTCTCTCTCACACTCCCAATCTTGCTCTCTCTCACACTCCCAATCTCTCTCTCTCACTCCCATTCTCTCTCTCTCTCACACTCCCAATCTCTCTCTCTCTCACACTCCCAATCTCTCACACTTCCAGTCTATCTCTCTCTCACACTCCCAATCTCTCTCTCTCTCACACTCCCAATCTCTCTCTCTCTCACACTCCCAATCTCTCTCTCTCTCACTCCCAGTCTCTCTCTCACACTCCCAATCTCACTCTCTCTCACTCCCAGTCTCTCTCTCTCACTCCCAATCTCTCTCTCTCACACTCCCAGTCTCGCTCTCACACTCCCAATCTCTCATTCTCTCACACTCCCAATCTCTCTCTCTCTCACACTCCCAGTCTCTCTCTCTCACACACTCCCAGTCTCTCTCTCTCACACACTCCCAGTCTCTCTCACACTCCCAGTCTCTCTCTCTCACACTCCCAATCTCTCTCTCTCTCACACTCCCAATCTCTCTCTCTCTCACACTCCCAGTCTCTCTCTGTCTCACACTCCCAATCTCTCTCACACTCCCAATCTCTCTCTCTCACACTCCCAATCTCTCTCTCTCTCACTCCCAGTCTCTCTCTCTCACACTCCCAATCTCTCTCCCACACTCCCAGTCTCTCTCTCTCACTCCCAATCTCTCTCTCTCTCACACTCCCAATCTCTCTCTCTCTCTCACACTCCCAATCTCTCTCTCTTACACTCCCAGTCTCTCTCTCTCTCACACTCCCAATCTCTCTCTCTCACACTCCCAATCTCTCTCTCTCTCACACTCCCAATCTATCTCTCTCTCACACTCCCAATCTCTCTCTCTCTCACACTCCCAGTCTCTCTCTCTCTCACTCCCAGTCACTCTCTCTCTCTCACTCCCAATCTCTCTCTCTCTCACACTCCCAATCTCTCTCTCTCTCTCACACTCCCAGTCTCTCTCTCTCTCTCACACTCCCAGTCTCTCTCTCTCTCTCACTCCCAGTCACTCTCTCTCACTCCCAATCTCTCTCTCTCACACTCCCAATCTCTGTCTTTCTCTCACTCCCAATCCCTCTCCCTCACTCCCAATCTCTCTCTCTCTCACACTCCCAATGTCTCTCTCTCTCACACTCCCAATCTCACTCTCACACTCCCAGTCTCTCTCTCTCTCACACTCCCAATCTCTCTCTCTCACACTCCCAATCTCTCTCTCTCACACTCCCAATCTCTCTCTCTCACACACTCCCAATCTCTCTCTCTCACACTCCCAATCTCTCTCACACACTCCCAATCTCTCTCTCTCACACTCCCAATCTCTGTCTCTGACACTCACAATCTCTGTCTATCTCACTCCCAATCTCTCTCTCTGAAACTCCCAATCTCTCTCTCTCACACCCCCAATCTCTGTCTCACACTCCCAATCTCTCTCTCTCTCACACTCCCAATCTCTCTCTCTCACACTCCCAATCTCTCTATCTCTCACACTCCCAATCTCTCTCTCACACTCCCAATCTCTCTCTCTCTCACTCCCAATCTCTGTCTCACACTCCCAATCTCTCTCTCTCTCACACTCCCAATCTCTCTCTCTCACACTCCCAATCTCTCTCTCTCTAACACTCCCAGTCTCTCTCTCTCACACTCTGAATCTCTCTCTCTCTCAATTCCAATCTCTCTCTCACACTCCCAATCTCTCTCTCTCACACTCCCAATCTCTTTCTCACTCACACTCCCAGTCTCTCTCTCTCTCACACTCCCAATCTCTCTCTCTCACACTCCCAATCTCTCTCTCTCTCACTCCCAATCTCTCTCTCTCTCACACTCCCAATCTCCCTCTCTCTCACACTCCCATTCTCTCTCTCTCTCGCACTCCCAATCTCTCTCTCTCACACTCCCAATCTCTCTCTCTCTCACACTCCCAATCTCTCTCTCTCTCACACTCCCAATCTCTGTCTCTCTCACTCCCAATCTGTCTCTCTGACACTCCCAATCTCTCTCTCTCACACTCCCGATCTCTCTCTCACACTCCCAATCTCTCTCTCTCTCACACTCCCAATCTCTCTCTCTCACACTCCCAATCTCTCTCTCTCTCACACTCCCAATCTCTCTCTCACACTCCCAATCTCTCTCTCTCTCACACTCCCAATCTCTCTCTCACACTCCCAATCTCTCTCTCTCTCAGACTCCCAATCTATCTCTCTCACACTCCCAATTTCGCTATCTCACACTCCCAATCTCTCTCTCTCACACTCTGAATCTCTCTCTCTCTCACTTCCAAACTCTCTCTCACACTCCCAATCTCTCTCTCTCTCACACTCCCAATCTCTCTCTCTCACACTCCCAATCTCTCTCTCTCTCACACTCCCAATCTCTCTCTCTCTCACCCTCCCAGTCTCTCAGTTCAGTTCAGTTCAAATGCTTTATTGGCATGAAAGTTTACAGAGAACCATATTGCCAAAGCTTACATAGCAAAAAGGTACAGTTTTCCAACATTCTGCAGGTGTCAATCGATTTGACATTTGTTGGGTACATACAATATTACTTTTAAACAATATTAATTTTAAACAGTCTTTCTACTTCATTTGGTACGTTCAATATTAATTTTAAACAGTCTTACTTTTAAACAGTCCTCAGGTTGTGACATGTTGTTACATATTTAGCCCCAAGGTATGGTCTGTCTCCTTCTCCTAGGACTAATCTCTCTCACACTCCCAATCTCTCTCTCTCTCACACTCCCAATCTCTCTCTCTCTCTCACTCCCAATCTCTCTCTCTCACTCCCAATCTCTCTCTCTCTCTCACTCACAGTCTCTCTCTCTCTCACTCCCAGTCTCTCTCTCACACTCCCAGTCTCTCTCTCTCACACTCCCAGTCTCTCTCTCTCTCACACTCCCAATCTCTCTCTCACACACCCAGTCTCTCTCCCTCACACTCCCAATCTCTCTCTCTCACACCCCAATCTCTCTCTCTCACACTCCCAATCTCCTCTCACACTCCCAATCTCTCTCTCTCACACTCCCATCTCTCTCTCTCACTCCCAATCTTTCTCTCTCACACTCCCAATCTCTCTCTCTCTCACACTCCCAATCTCTCTCTCTCTCACACACCCAATCTCTCTCTCTCACTCCCCAATCTCTCTCTCTCTCACACTCCCAGTCTCTCTCTCTCTCTCTCACTCCCAATCTCTCTCTCTCTCTCTCACACTCCCAATCTCTCTCTCTCTCACACTCCCAATCTCTCTCTCTCTCTCTCACACTCCCAATCTCTCTCTCTCTCTCACTCCCAGTCTCTCTCTCACACTCCCAGTCTCTCTCTCTCTCACACTCCCAGTCTCTCTCTCTCTCACACTCCCAATCTCTCTCTCACACTCCCAATCTCTCTCTCTCTCTCACTCCCAGTCTCTCTCTCTCACACTCCCAATCTCTCTCTCTCACTCCCATCACTCTCTCTCACACTCCCAATCTCCTCTCTCACACTCCCAATCTCTCACACTCTCACACTCCCAGTCTCTCTCTCTCACATTCCCAATCTCTCTCTCTCACACTCCCAATCTCTCTCTCACACTCCCAATCTCTCTCTCTCACACTCCCAGTCTCTCTCTCTCACTCTCCCAATCTTTCTCTCTCACACTCCCAATCTCTCTCTCTCTCACACTCCCAATCTCTCTCTCTCTCACACTCCCAATCTCTCTCTCACTCCCAATCTCTCTCTCTCTCACACTCCCAGTCTCTCTCTCTCTCTCTCACACTCCCAATCTCTCTCTCTCTCTCTCACACTCCCAATCTCTCTCTCTCTCACACTCCCAATCTCTCTCTCTCTCTCTCACACTCCCAATCTCTCTCTCTCTCTCACTCCCAGTCTCTCTCTCACACTCCCAGTCTCTCTCTCTCTCACACTCCCAGTCTCTCTCTCTCTCACACTCCCAATCTCTCTCTCACACTCCCAATCTCTCTCTCTCTCTCACTCCCAGTCTCTCTCTCTCACACTCCCAATCTCTCTCTCTCACTCCCAGTCTCTCTCTCTCACACTCCCAATCTCTCTCTCTCACACTCCCAATCTCTCTCTCTCTCACACTCCCAATCTCTCTCTCTCTCACCCTCCCAGTCTCTCTCTCTCTCTCTCACACTCCCAATCTCTCTCTCTCTCACACTCCCAATCTCTCTCTCTCTCACACTCCCAATCTCTCACTCTCACACTCCCAATCTCTCTCTCTCACACTCCCAATCTCTCTCTCTCACACTCCCAATCTCTCTCTCTCACACTCCCAATCTCTCTCTCTCACACTCCCAATCTCTCTCTCTCACACTCCCAGTCTCTCTCTCTCACACTCCCAATCTCTCTCTCTCACACTCCCAGTCTCTCTCTCTCACACTCCCAACTCTCTCACACTCCCAATCTCTCTCTCACACTCCCAGTCTCTCTCTCTCACACTCCCAATCTCTCTCACACTCCCAATCTCTCTCTCACACTCCCAATCTCTCTCTCTCTCTCACTCCCAGTCACTCTCTCTCTCACACTCCCAATCTCTCTCTCTCTCACACTCCCAATCTCTCTCTCTCTCACACTCCCAATCTCTCTCTCTCTCACACTCCCAATCTCTCTCTCTCTCACACTCCCAGTCTCTCTCTCTCTCTCGCTCACTCCCAATCTCTCTCGCTCACTCCCAATCTCTCTCTCACACTCCCAATCTCTCTCACTCTCACACTCCCAAACTCTCTCTCTCACACTCCCAATCTCTCTCTCTCACACTCCCAATCTCTCTCTCTCACACTCCCAATCTCTCTCTCTCACACTCCCAATCTCTCTCTCACACTCCCAATCTCTCTCTCACACTCCCAATCTCTCTCTCTCACTCCCAATCTCTCTCTCTCACACTCCCAATCTCTCTCTCTCACACTCCCAATCTCTCTCTCTCACACTCCCAATCTCTCTCTCTCACACTCCCAATCACTCTCTCTCACACTCCCAATCTCTCTCTCTCACACTCCCAATCTCTCTCTCTCTCACTTCCAATCTCTCTCTCACACTCCCAATCTCTCTCTCTCACACTCCCAATCCCTCTCTCTCTCTCACTCCCAATCTCTCGCTCTCTCACACTCCCAATCTCTCTCTCTCACACTCCCAATCTCGCTCTCTCTCACACTCCCAATCTCTCTCTCACACACTCACAATCTCTCTCTCTCTCACACCCCCAATCTCTCACACTTCCAGTCTATCTCTCTCACACTCCCAATCTCTCTCTCTCTCACACTCCCAATCTCTCTCACACTCCCAGTCTCGCTCTCACACTCCCAATCTCTCATTCTCTCACACTCCCAATCTCTCTCTCTCTCACACTCCCAATCTCTCTCTCTCACTCCCAGTCTCTCTCTGTCTCACACTCCCAATCTCTCTCTCTCTCTCACACTCCCAATCTCTCTCTCTCTCACTCCGTCTCTCTCTCTCACACTCCCAATCTCTCTCTCCCACACCCCGAGTCTCTCTCTCACACTCCCAATCTCTCTCTCCCTCACACTCCCAATCTCTCTCTCTCTCACACTCCCAGTCTCTCTCTCTCTCTCACACTCCCAGTCTCTCTCTCACTCACTCCCAATCTCTCTCTCACACTCCCAGTCTCTCTCTCACACTCCCAATCTCTCTCTCTCACACTCCCAGTCTCTCTCTCTCTCACACTCCCAATCTCTCTCTCTCTCACACTCCCAATCTCTCTCTCTCACACTCCCAATCTCTCTCTCTCTCTCACTCCCAGTCACTCTCTCTCTCTCACTCCCAGTCTCTCTCTCTCTCTCACTCCGTCACTCTCTCTCTCTCACTCCCAATCTCTCTCTCTCTCTCACACTCACAGTCTCTCTCTCACACTCCCAATCTCTCTCTCTCTCTCACACTCCCAATCTCTGTCTTTCTCTCACTCCCAATCCCTCTCTCTCACTCCCAATCTCTCTCTCTCTCTCACTCCCAGTCACTCTCTCTCTCTCTCACACTCCCAGTCTCTCTCTCTCTCACACTCCCAGTCTCTCTCTCTCTCTCACTCCCAGTCATTCTCTCTCTCTCACTCCCAATCTCTCTCTCTCTCTCACACTCCCAATCTCTCTCTCTCACACTCCCAATCTCACTCTCACACTCCCAGTCTCTCTCTCTCTCACACTCCCAATCTCTCTCTCTCACACTCCCAATCTCTCTCTCACACACTCCCAATCTCTCTCTCACACTCCCAATCTCTCTCTCTGACACTCACAATCTCTGTCCATCTCACTCCCAATCTCTCTCTGACACTCCCAATCTCTCTCTCTCACACCCCCAATCTCTCTCTGACACTCCCAATCTCTCTCTCTCACACTCCCAATCTCTCTATCTCTCACACTCCCAATCTCTCTCTCACACTCCCAATCTCTCTCTCTCACACTCCCAATCTCTCTCTCACACTCCCAATCTCTCTCTCTCTCACACTCCCAATCTCTCTCTCTCTCTCTCACACTCCCAGTCTCTCTCTCTCACACACTCCCAGTCTCTCTCTCACGCTCCCAGTCTCTCTCTCTCACACTCCCAATCTCTCTCTCTCACACTCCCAATCTCTCTCTCTCAATTCCAATCTCTCTCTCACACTCCCAATCTCTCTCTCTCTCACACTCCCAGTCTCTCTCTCTCTCACACTCCCAATCTCTCTCTCACACTCCCAATCTCTCTCTCTCTCACACTCCCAATCTCTCTCTCTCTCACACTCCCAATCTCTCTCTCTCTCACACTCCCAATCTCTCTCACACTCCCAATCTCTCTCTCTCTCACACTCCCAATCTCTGTCTCTCTCACTCCCAATCTGTCTCTCTGACACTCCCAATCTCTCTCTCTCACACTCCCGATCTCTCTCTCACACTCCCAATCTCTCTCTCACACTCCCAATCTCTCTCTCTCACTCCCAGTCTCTCTCTCTGTCTCTCTCTCTCACACTCCCAATCTCTCTCTCTCACACTCCCAGTCTCTCTCTCACACTCCCAATCTCTCTCTCTCTCACACTCCCAATCTCTCTCTCTCTCACCCTCCCAGTCTCTCTCTCACACACTCCCAGTCTCTCTCTCTCACACACTCCCAGTCTCTCTCACTCACACACTCCCAGTCCCTCTCTCTCACACTCCCAATCTCTCTCTCACACTCCCAGTCTCTCTCTCTCACACTCCCAATCGCTCTCTCTCGCACTCCCAATCTCTCTCTCTCACACTCCCAATCTCTCTCTCTCTCACACTCCCAATCTCTCTCTCTCTCTCACACTCCCAGTCTCTCTCTCTCTCTCACACTCCCAGTCTCTCTCTCTCTCTCACTCCCAGTCACTCTCTCTCTCACTCCCAATCTCTCTCTCTCACACTCCCAATCTCTCTCTCTCACTCCCAGTCTCTCTCTCTCTCACACTCCCAATCTCTCTCTCACACTCCCAGTCTCTCTCTCTCTCACACTCCCAATCTCTCTCTCACACTCCCAATCTCTCTCTCTCACACTCCCAATCTCTCTCTCTCTCACACTCTCAGTCTCTCTCTCTCTCACACTCCCAATCTCTCTCACTCTCAGTCCCTCTCTCTCTCACTCCCAGTCTCTCTCTCTCACAATCCCAATCTCTCTCTCTCACTTCCAATCTCTCTCTCTCTCACTCCCAATCTCTCTCTCTCACACTCCCAATCTCTCTCTCTCACTCCCAGTCCCTCTCTCTCTCACTCCCAGTCTCTCTCTCACAATCCCAATCTCTCTCTCTCACTTCCAATCTCTCTCTCTCACTCCCAATCTCTCTCTCTCACACTCCCAATCTCTCTCTCTCTCACTCCCAATCTCTCTCTCTCTCTCACTCCCAATCTCTCTCTCTCTCACACTCCCAATCTCTCACACTCCCAGTCTATCTCTCTCTCACACTCCCAATCTGTCTCTCTCTCGCACTCCCAATCTCTCTCTCTCTCACACTCCCAATCTCTCTCTCTCTCACTCCCAGTCTCTATCTCACACTCCCAATCTCTCTCTCTCTCACTCCCAGTCTCTCTCTCTCACACTCCCAGTCTCTCTCTCTCTCACACTCCCATTCTCTCTCTCTCACACTCCCAATCTTTCTCTCTCACTCCCAGTCTCTCGCTCTCTCACACTCCCAATCTCTCTCTCTCTCACACTCCCAATCTCTCTCTCTCTCACTCCCAGTCTCTCTCTCTCACACTCCCAATCTCTCTCTCACACACTCCCAGTCTATCTCTCTCACACTCCCAGTCTCTCTCACACTCCCAATCTCTCTCTCTCACACTCCCAATCTCTCTCTCACTCCCAGTCTCTCTCTCTCACACTCCCAATCTCTCTCTCTCACACTCCCAGTCTCTCTCTCTCTCTCACACTCCCAATCTCTCTCTCACTCCCAATCTCTCTCTCTCACACTCCCAATCTCTCTCTCTCACTCCCAATCTCTTTCTCTCACACTCCCAGTCTCTCTCTCACACTCCCAACCTCTCTCTCTCTCACACTCCCAATCTCTCTCTCTCACACTCCCAATCTCTCTCTCTCTCACACTCCCAATCTCTCTCTCTCTCACACTCCCAATCTCTCTCTCTCTCACACTCCCAGTCTCTGTCTCTCTCACACTCCCAATCTCTTTCTCAATCACACTCCCAGTCTCTCTCTCCCTCACACTCCCAATCTCTCTCTCTCTCACACTCCCAATCTCTCTCTCTCACACTCTGAATCTCTCTCTCTCTCACTTCCAATCTCTCTCTCACACTCCCAATCTCTCTCTCTCTCACACTTCCAGTCTCTCTCTCTCACACTCCAAATCTTTCTCTCTCTCACACTCCCAATCTCTCTCTCTCTCTCACTCCCAATCTCTCTCTCTCACACTCCCAATCTCTCTCTCTCTCACACTCCCAATCTCTCTCTCTCTCACACTCCCAATCTCTCACACTCCCAGTCTATCTCTCTCTCACACTCCCAATCTCTCTCTTTCTCTCACTCCCAATCTCTCTCTCTCACTCCCAATCTCTCTCTCTCTCACTCCCAGTCTCTCTCTCTCTCACACTCCCAATCTCTCTCTCACACTCCCAGGCTCTCTCTCTCTCACACTCCCAATCTCTCTCTCTCACACTCCCAATCTCTCTCTCTCACACTCCCAATCGCTCTCTCACACTCCCAATCGCTCTCTCTCACACTCCCAATCTCTCTCTCTCTCACACTCCCAATCTCTCTCTCTCACACTCCCAATCTCTCTCAAACACTCCCAATAACTCTCTCACACACTCCCAATCTCTCTCTCTCTCTCACACTCCCAATCTCTCTCTGTCACACTCCCAATCTCTCTCTCTCTCACATTCTCAGTCTCTCTGTCTCACACTCCCAATCTCTCTCTCTCACTCCCAGTCCCTCTCTCTCACACTCCCAGTCTCTCTCAATTCACAATTCACAATTCAAATCGCTTTATTGGCATGATAAGTTACATCTTATGTTGCCAAAGCATCAAAATACATCTATGGTTTACCACATAAACGCAGTTCCATTCATACAGTGTATAAACAGGTATATCCCTGAGTGTATAAATATACATTCGCATCGTTTATATATATTCTTTTCTTAGTTTACTGGTTGGCTCTCTGTTCATGGCAAGCTGTAACATAGCGTGCCGCCAGTGTTATACAGCTTCTCTCCTCTCCCAGTAGGAATGGGAGTTTTTGGTTGTCATTCAGATTTCTGAAATCAGGGCATATTTGTGAGAATTTTTGGTAGAAATTCTCCCTGATGCCCTGATATTTTCCACAAGCTGTGAGGAAGTGCATCTCTGTCTTCACCACTCCCTGACTGCAGTGCGAGCATATCCTGTCCTCTCTTGGCAGCCTGGTCTGCCTGTGTCTGCCTTTTTCGATCGCTAGGCTATGTTCGCTAAGTCTGTACCTTGTCAAGGTTCTTCTCCGTTTGTTATCCTTTACCATGGTCAGGTAATCAGCTATGTTGTATTGTCTGTTTAGGGCCAAGTAGCAATTGAGTTTGCTTTGGGTTTTTGTTGTTTCTGCCCAATATGTCAGATATTTTTCCTTTTGCTTAGCGACGATTGTGTTGGGTCGAATTCTTTGTGTTACCCTGTCACTGTCCTGGGGCTGGTTATTGTTAGTATTGTTAGTAGTTACTTCACTGAGTCCCAGGACTAGTTGACTGAGGGTATTCTTCTTTATGGTCAGCTCTTGGCATTTCAGGGCGTCGTAGTGATAGCATTGGGAATTGCTCATTTGTAGGTGATTCCAAAATTTGGTGGCTCTTTTTTGGATAGTGATTATTAATGGATATTGGCCTAGTTCCGCCCTGCATGCATTGTTTACTGTTTTCCTTTGAGTCCGGAGGATACTTTTACAGAATTCTGTATGTAGGATCTCAATTGGGTGTTTGTCCCATTTTGCAAAATCTTGTTGAGTTAGCGGTCCCCATACCTCACTGCCATAGAGTGCAATTGGTTCAATTACTGATTTGAAAATTTTGAGCCAAATGCTAATTGGGATTTCTATTTGGATTGATTTTTTGATGGCATAGAAAGCCCTTCTTGCTTTGTCTTTCAGTTCATTCACAGCCAGTTTGAAGTTTCCCGTAGAACTGATTTTTAAGCCCAAGTATGTGTAGTTAGTACACTCCCAATCTCTCTCTCTCACACTCCCAATCTCTCTCTCTCACTTCCAATCTCTGTCTCACTCCCAATCTCTCTCTCTCACACTCCCAGTCTCTCTCTCTCTCATACTCCCAATCTCTCTCTCTCTCACTCCCAATCTCTCTCTCACTCCCAATCTCTCTCTCTCCCAATCTCTCTCTCTCACACTCCCAATCTCTCTCTCCCTCTCTCCCAATCTCTCTCTCACTCCCAATCTCTCTCTCTCTCACACTCCCAGTCTCTCTCTCTCTCATACTCCCAATCTCTCTCTCTCATACTCCCAATCTCTCTCACTCCCAATCTCTGTCTCACTCCCAATCTCTCTCTCTCCCTCACTCCCAATCTCTCTCTCTCTCACACTCCCAATCTCTCACACTCCCAGTCTATCTCTCTCTGACTCCCAATTTCTCTCTCTCTCTCACACTCCCAATCTCTCTCTCTCACACTCCCAATCTCTCGCTCTCTCACTCCCAGTCTCTCTCTCACACTCCCAATCTCTCTCTCTCCCACTCCCAGTCTCTCTCTCTCACACTCCCAGTCTCTCTCTCTCTCACACTCCCAGTCTCTCTCTCTCTCATACTCCCAATCTCTCTCTCTCATACTCCCAATCTCTCTCACTCCCAATCTCTGTCTCACTCCCAATCTCTCTCTCTCCCTCACTCCCAATCTCTCTCTCTCTCACACTCCCAATCTCTCACACTCCCAGTCTATCTCTCTCTGACTCCCAATTTCTCTCTCTCTCTCACACTCCCAATCTCTCTCTCTCACACTCCCAATCTCTCGCTCTCTCACTCCCAGTCTCTCTCTCACACTCCCAATCTCTCTCTCTCCCACTCCCAGTCTCTCTCTCTCACACTCCCAGTCTCTCTCTCTCTCACACTCCCAATCTCTCTCTCTCTCACACTCCCAATCTTTCTCTCTCACTCCCAGTCTCTCGCTCTCTCACACTCCCAATCTCTCTCTCTCTCACACTCCCAATCTCTCTCTCTCTCACACTCCCAATCTCTCTCTCTCTCTCTCACTCCCAGTCTCTCTCTCTCACACCCCCAATCTCTCTCTCTCTCACTCCCAGTCTCTCTCTCTCACACTCCCAATCTCTCTCTCTCACACTCCCAGTCTCTCTCTCACACTCCCAATCTCTCTCTCTCTCACACTCCCAATCTCTCTCTCTCTCACACTCCCAATCTCTCTCTCTCACTCCCAGTCTCTCTCTCACACTCCCAGTCTCTCTCTCTTTCACACTCCCAATCTCTCTCTCTCACACTCCCAATCTCTCTCACGCTCCCAATCTCTCTCTCACACTCCCAAACTCTCTCTCTCTCACACTCCCAATCTCTCTCTCTCACACTCCCAATCGCTCTCTCTCACACTCCCAATCTCTCTCTCTCACACTCCCAATCTCTCTCACACACTCCCAATAACTCTCTCACACTCCCAATCTCTCTCTCTCTCTCTCACACTCCCAATCTCTCTCTCTCTCACACTCCCAATCTCTCTCTCGCTCACTCCCAGTCTCTCTCTCTCACTCCCAATCGCTCTCTCTCACACACTCCCAGTCTCTCTCTCACACTCCCAGTCTCTCTCACACACTCCCAGTCTCTCTCTCTCTCACACTCCCAATCTCTCTCTCTCTCAGACTCCCAATCTCTCTCTCTCTCACACTCCCAATCTCTCTCTCTCTCACACTCCCAATCTCTCTCTCTCTCTCACTCCCAGTCTCTCTCTCTCTCACACTCCCAATCTCTCTCTCTCTCACTCCCAGTCTCTCTCTCTCGCACACCCAATCTCTCTCTCTCACACTCCCAGTCTCTTTCCCACACTCCCAATCTCTCTCTCTCTCACACTCCCAATCTCTCTCTCACACACTCCCAGTCTATCTCTCTCACACTCCCAGTCTCTCTCTCTCTCACACTCCCAAGCTATCTCTCTCACTCCCAGTCTCTCTCTCTCACTCCCAATCTCTCTCTCACACTCCCAGTCTCTCTCTCTTTCACACTCCCAATCTCTCTCTCTCACACTCCCAGTCTCTCTCTCTCTCACTCCCAATCTCTCTCTCACACTCCCAATCTCTCTCTCTCACACTCCCAGTCTCTCTCTCACACTCCCAGTCTCTCTCTCACACTCCCAGTCTCTCTCTCACACTCCCAGTCTCTCTCTCTCTCACACTCCCAATCGCTCTCTCGCTCACTCCCAGTCTCTCTCTCTCACACTCCCAATCGCTCTCTCTCACACACTCCCAATCTCTCTCTCTCTCACACTCCCAATCTCTCTCTCTCTCACACTCCCAATCTCTCTCTCACACACTCCCAGTCTCTCTCTCTCTCACACTCCCAATCTCTCTCTCTCTCACACTCCCAATCTCTCTCTCTCTCACACTCCCAATCTCTCTCTCTCTCACACTCCCAATCTCTCTCTCTCTCTCACTCCCAGTCTCTCTCTCTCTCTCACACTCCCAATCTCTCTCTCTCTCACTCCCAGTCTCTCTCTCACTTCCAATCTCTCTCTCACACTCCCAATCTTTCTCTCTCACTCCCAGTCTCTCGCTCTCTCACACTCCCAATCTCTCTCTCTCTCACACTCCCAATCTCTCTCTGTCTCACACTCCCAATCTCTCTCTCTCTCTCTCACTCCCAGTCTCTCTCTCTCACACCCCCAATCTCTCTCTCTCTCACTCCCAGTCTCTCTCTCACACTCCCAATCTCTCTCTCACACTCCCAGTCTCTCTCTCTTTCACACTCCCAATCTCTCTCTCTCACACTCCCAATCTCTCTCTCACACTCCCAATCTCTCTCTCACACTACCAATCTCTCTCTCTCTCACTCCCAATCTCTCGCTCTCTCACTCCCAGTCTCTCTCTCACACTCCCAATCTCTCTCTCTCCCACTCCCAGTCTCTCTCTCTCACACTCCCAGTCTCTCTCTCTCTCACACTCCCAGTCTCTCTCTCTCTCACACTCCCAGTCTATCTCTCTCTGACTCCCAATTTCTCTCTCTCTCTCACACTCCCAATCTCTCTCTCTCACACTCCCAATCTCTCGCTCTCTCACTCCCAGTCTCTCTCTCACACTCCCAATCTCTCTCTCTCCCACTCCCAGTCTCTCTCTCTCACACTCCCAGTCTCTCTCTCTCTCACACTCCCAGTCTCTCTCTCTCTCATACTCCCAATCTCTCTCTCTCATACTCCCAATCTCTCTCACTCCCAATCTCTGTCTCACTCCCAATCTCTCTCTCTCCCTCACTCCCAATCTCTCTCTCTCTCACACTCCCAATCTCTCACACTCCCAGTCTATCTCTCTCTGACTCCCAATTTCTCTCTCTCTCTCTCACACTCCCAATCTCTCTCTCTCACACTCCCAATCTCTCGCTCTCTCACTCCCAGTCTCTCTCTCACACTCCCAATCTCTCTCTCTCCCACTCCCAGTCTCTCTCTCTCACACTCCCAGTCTCTCTCTCTCTCACACTCCCAATCTCTCTCTCTCTCACACTCCCAATCTTTCTCTCTCACTCCCAGTCTCTCGCTCTCTCACACTCCCAATCTCTCTCTCTCTCACACTCCCAATCTCTCTCTCTCTCACACTCCCAATCTCTCTCTCTCTCTCTCACTCCCAGTCTCTCTCTCTCACACCCCCAATCTCTCTCTCTCTCACTCCCAGTCTCTCTCTCTCACACTCCCAATCTCTCTCTCTCACACTCCCAGTCTCTCTCTCACACTCCCAATCTCTCTCTCTCTCACACTCCCAATCTCTCTCTCTCTCACACTCCCAATCTCTCTCTCTCACTCCCAGTCTCTCTCTCACACTCCCAGTCTCTCTCTCTTTCACACTCCCAATCTCTCTCTCTCACACTCCCAATCTCTCTCACACTCCCAATCTCTCTCTCACACTCCCAAACTCTCTCTCTCTCACACTCCCAATCTCTCTCTCTCACACTCCCAATCGCTCTCTCTCACACTCCCAATCTCTCTCTCTCACACTCCCAATCTCTCTCACACACTCCCAATAACTCTCTCACACTCCCAATCTCTCTCTCTCTCTCTCACACTCCCAATCTCTCTCTCTCTCACACTCCCAATCTCTCTCTCGCTCTCTCCCAGTCTCTCTCTCTCACTCCCAATCGCTCTCTCTCACACACTCCCAGTCTCTCTCTCACACTCCCAGTCTCTCTCACACACTCCCAGTCTCTCTCTCTCTCACACTCCCAATCTCTCTCTCTCTCAGACTCCCAATCTCTCTCTCTCTCACACTCCCAATCTCTCTCTCTCTCACACTCCCAATCTCTCTCTCTCTCTCACTCCCAGTCTCTCTCTCTCTCACACTCCCAATCTCTCTCTCTCTCACTCCCAGTCTCTCTCTCTCGCACTCCCAATCTCTCTCTCTCACACTCCCAGTCTCTTTCCCACACTCCCAATCTCTCTCTCTCTCACACTCCCAATCTCTCTCTCACACACTCCCAGTCTATCTCTCTCACACTCCCAGTCTCTCTCTCTCTCACACTCCCAAGCTCTCTCTCTCACTCCCAGTCTCTCTCTCTCACTCCCAATCTCTCTCTCACACTCCCAGTCTCTCTCTCTTTCACACTCCCAATCTCTCTCTCTCACACTCCCAGTCTCTCTCTCTCTCACTCCCAATCTCTCTCTCACACTCCCAATCTCTCTCTCTCACACTCCCAGTCTCTCTCTCACACTCCCAGTCTCTCTCTCACACTCCCAGTCTCTCTCTCACACTCCCAGTCTCTCTCTCTCTCACACTCCCAATCGCTCTCTCGCTCACTCCCAGTCTCTCTCTCTCACACTCCCAATCGCTCTCTCTCACACACTCCCAATCTCTCTCTCTCTCACACTCCCAATCTCTCTCTCTCTCACACTCCCAATCTCTCTCTCACACACTCCCAGTCTCTCTCTCTCTCACACTCCCAATCTCTCTCTCTCTCACACTCCCAATCTCTCTCTCTCTCACACTCCCAATCTCTCTCTCTCTCACACTCCCAATCTCTCTCTCTCTCTCACTTCCCAGTCTCTCTCTCTCTCTCACACTCCCAATCTCTCTCTCTCTCACTCCCAGTCTCTCTCTCACTTCCAATCTCTCTCTCACACTCCCAATCTTTCTCTCTCACTCCCAGTCTCTCGCTCTCTCACACTCCCAATCTCTCTCTCTCTCACACTCCCAATCTCTCTCTCTCTCACACTCCCAATCTCTCTCTCTCTCTCTCACTCCCAGTCTCTCTCTCTCACACCCCCAATCTCTCTCTCTCTCACTCCCAGTCTCTCTCTCACACTCCCAATCTCTCTCTCACACTCCCAGTCTCTCTCTCTTTCACACTCCCAATCTCTCTCTCTCACACTCCCAATCTCTCTCTCACACTCCCAATCTCTCTCTCACACTACCAATCTCTCTCTCTCTCACACTCCCAATCTCTCTCTCTCACACTCCCAATCGCTCTCTCTCACACTCCCAATCTCTCTCGCTCACACTCCCAATCTCTCTCTCGCTCACTCCCAGTCTCTCTCGCTCACTCCCAATCGCTCTCTCTCACACACTCCCAGTCTCTCTCTCACACTCCCAGTCTCTCTCTCACACACTCCCAGTCTCTCTCTCTCTCACACTCCCAATCTCTCTCTCAGACTCCCAATCTCTCTCTCTCTCACACTCCCAGTCTCTCTCTCTCTCACACTCCCAATCTCTCTCTCTCTCAGACTCCCAATCTCTCTCTCTCTCACTCCCAATCTCTCTCTCTCTCACACTCCCAATCTCTCTCTCTCTCTCACTCCCAGTCTCTCTCTCTCTCACACTCCCAATCTCTCTCTCTCTCACTCCCAGTCTCTCTCTCACTTCCAATCTCTCTCTCACACTCCCAATCTCTCTCTCGCTCACAGTCCCAGTCTCTGTCTCTCTCACACTCCCAATCTCTTTCTCAATCACACTCCCAGTCTCTCTCTCCCTCACACTCCCAATCTCTCTCTCTCACACTCCCAATCTCTCTCTCTCTCTCACAGTCCCAGTCTCTCTCTCTCACTCCCAGTCACTCTCTCTCTCACTCCCAATCTCTCTCTCACACTCTGAATCTCTCTCTCTCTCACTTCCAATCTCTCTCTCACACTCCAAATCTTTCTCTCTCTCACACTCCCAATCTCTCTCTCTCACACTCCCAATCTCTCTCTCTCTCACTCCCAATCTCTCTCTCACACTCCCAATCTCTCTCTCTCTCTCACGCCCAATCTCTCTCTCTCACACTCCCAATCTCTCACGCTCCCAGTCTATCTCAGTTCAGTTCAGTTCAGTTCAGTTCAAATGCTTTATTGGCATGAAAGTTTACAGAGAACCATATTGCCAAAGCTTACATAGCAAAAAGGTACAGTTTTCCAACATTCTGTAGGTGTCAATCGATTTGACATTTGTTGGGTATATACAATATTACTTTTAAACAATATTAATTTTAAACAGTCTTTCTACTTCATTTGGTACGTTCAATATTAATTTTAAACAGTCTTACTTTTAAACAGTCCTCAGGTTGTGACATGTTGTTACATATTTAGCCCCAAGGTATGGTCTGTCTCCTTCTCCTAGGACTAATCTCAATTTTGACAGATCATCCAATTCCTTGAAATCTGGGGTTGTTTGGCTTAGCTTGTTGAATAATATGTTTCTTGATGTGTTGAATTTTTCGCATTTTAGGAGGAAATGCATTTCTGTTTCAACCTCGCCACTCTCTCACTCCCAGTCTCTCTCTCTCTCACACTCCCAATCTCTCTCTCACACTCCCAATCTCTCTCTCTCACACTCCCAATCGCTCTCACACTCCCAATCTCTCTCTCTCACACTCCCAATCTCTCTCTCTCTCTCACTCCCAATCTCTCTCTCTCACTCCCAATCGCTCTCTCTCACACTCCCAATCTCTCTCTCTCTCTCACACTCCCAATCTCTCGCTCTCTCACACTCCCAATCTTTCTCTCACTCCCAGTCTCTCGCTCTGTCACACTCCCAATCTCTCTCTCTCACACTCCCAATCTCTCTCTCTCTCACTCCCAGTCTCTCTCTCTCACACTCCCAATCTCTCTCTCTCTCACTCCCAGTCTCTCTCTCTCACACTCCCAATCTCTCTCTCTCACACTCCCAGTCTCTTTCCCGCACTCCCTATCTCTCTCTCTCTCACACTCCCAATCTCTCTCCCTCTCACACTCCCAGTCTCTCTCTCTCACACACTCCCAGTCTCTCTCTCTCACACACTCCCAGTCTCTCTCTCTCACACACTCCCAGTCTATCTCTCTCACACTCCAGTCTCTCTCTCTCTCACACTCCCAGTCTCTCTCTCTCTCACACTCCCAATCTCTCTCTCTCTCACACTCCCAATCTCTCTCTCTCACTCCCAGTCTCTCTCTCTCTCACACTCCCAATCTCTCTCTCACACTCCCAGTCTCTCTCTCTTTCACACTCCCAATCTCTCTCTCTCACACTCCCAATCTCTCTCTCTCTCACTCCCAATCTCTTTCTCTCACACTCCCAGTCTCTCTCTCACACTCCCAATCTCTCTCTCTCTCTCTCACACTCCCAATCTCTCTCTCTCACACTCCCAATCTCTTTCTCAATCACACTCCCAATCTCTCTCTCTCTCACACTCCCAATCTCTCTCTCTCACACTCTGAATCTCTCTCTCTCTCACTTCCAATCTCTCTCTCACACTCCCAATCTCTCTCTCACACTTCCAGTCTCTCTCTCTCACACTCCCAATCTCTCTCTCTCACACTCCCAATCTCTCTCTCTCTCACTCCCAATCTCTCTCTCTCTCTCACTCCCAATCTCTCTCTCGCACACACTCCCAATCTCTCACACTCCCAGTCTATCTCTCTCTCACACTCCCAATCTCTCTCTTTCTCTCACTCCCAATCTCTCTCTCTCACTCCCAATCTCTCTCTCTCTCACTCCCAGTCTCTCTCTCTCTCACACTCCCAATCTCTCTCTCTCACACTCCCAATCGCTCTCTCTCACACTCCCAATCGCTCTCTCTCTCACACTCCCAATCTCTCTCTCTCTCACACTCCCAATCTCTCTCAAACACTCCCAATAACTCTCTCACACACTCCCAATCTCTCTCTCTCTCACACTCCCAATCTCTCTCTCTCTCACACTCCCAATCTCTCTCTCTCACACTCCCAATCTCTCTCTCTCACACTCCCAATCTCTCTCTCTCACACTCCCAATCTCTCTCTCTCACACTCCCAATCTCTCTCTCTCTCACATTCTCAGTCTCTCTCTCTCACACTCCCATTCTCTCTCTCTCACTCCCAGTCCCTCTCTCTCACACTCCCAGTCTCTCTCTCTCACACTCCCAATCTCTCTCTCTCACACTGAATCTCTCTCTCTCACTTCCAATCTCTGTCTCACTCCCAATCTCTCTCTCTCTCACACTCCCAGTCTCTCTCTCTCTCATACTCCCAATCTCTCTCTCTCACTCCCAATCTCTCTCTCACTCCCAATCTCTCTCTCTCACACTCCCAATCTGTCTCCCTCTCTCCCAATCTCTCTCTCTCTCACTCCCAATCTCTCACACTCCCAGTCTATCTCTCTCCCAGACTCCCAATCTCTCTCTCTCTCACACTCCGAATCTCTCTCTCTCTCACTCCCAATCTCTCTCTCTCCCACTCCCAGTCTCTCTCTCTCACACTCTCCCAGTCTCTCTCTCACACTCCCAGTCTCTCTCTCTCTCACACTCCCAATCTCTCTCTCTCACACTCCCAATCTTTCTCTCTCACTCCCAGTCTCTCGCTCTCTCACACTCCCAATCTCTCTCTCTCACACTCCCAATCTCTCTCTCTCACACTCCCAATCTCTCTCTCACTCCCAGTCTCTCTCTCACACTCCCAGTCTCTCTCTCTCTCACTCCCAATCTCTCTCTCTCTCACTCCCAATCTCTCACACTCCCAGTCTATCTCTCTCCCAGACTCCCAATCTCTCTCTCACACTCCGAATCTCTCTCTCTCTCACACTCCCAATCTCTCTCTCTCTCACTCCCAATCTCTCTCTCTCCCACTCCCAGTCTCTGTCTCTCACACTCTCCCAGTCTCTCTCTCTCTCACACTCCCAATCTCTCTCTCTCTCACACTCCCAATCTTTCTCTCTCACTCCCAGTCTCTCGCTCTCTCACACTCCCAATCTCTCTCTCACACTCCCAATCTCTCTCTCTCTCACACTCCCAATCTCTCTCTCTCTCACTCCCAGTCTCTCTCTCACACTCCCAGTCTCTCTCTCTCTCACTCCCAGTCTCTCTCTCTCTCACTCCCAGTCTCTCTCTCTCTCACACTCCCAATCTCTCTCTCTCTCACACTCCCAATCTCTCTCTCTC
The DNA here is from genome assembly GCF_052327205.1 of Somniosus microcephalus. Classification (NCBI taxonomy): domain Eukaryota; kingdom Metazoa; phylum Chordata; class Chondrichthyes; order Squaliformes; family Somniosidae; genus Somniosus; species Somniosus microcephalus. Next base: position 1,780 of record NW_028226342.1, on the reverse strand, counting down.
TCACACTCCCAGTCACTCTCTCTCACACTCCCAGTCTCTCTCTCTCACACACTCCCAGTCTATCTCTCTCACACTCCCATTCTCTCTCTCTCTCACACTCCCAATCTCTCTCTCTCTCACACTCCCAATCTCTCTCTCTCACTCCCAGTCTCTCTCTCACACTCCCAATCTCTCTCTCACACTCCCAGTCTCTCTCTCTTTCACACTCCCAATCTCTCTCTCTCACACTCCCAGTCTCTCTCTCTCTCACACTCCCAATCTCTCTCTCTCACACTCCCAATCTCTCTCTCACACTCCCAGTCTCTCTCTCTCTCTCACAATCCCAATCTCTCTCTCTCACACTCCCAATCGCTCTCTCTCACACTCCCAATCTCTCTCTCTCTCACACTCCCAATCTCTCTCTCTCTCACACTCCCAATCTCTCTCTCTCACACTCCCAATCTCTCTCACACACTCCCAATCTCTCTCTCTCTCTCTCACACTCCCAATCTCTCTCTCACACTCCCAATCTCTCTCTCACTCCCAGTCTCTCTCTCTCACACTCCCAATCTCTCTCTCTCTCTCTCTCACTCCCAATCTCTCTCTCTCACACTCCCAGTCTATCTCTCTCTCACACTCCCAATCTCTCTCTTTCTCTCACTCCCAATCTCTCTCTCACTCCCAATCTCTCTCTCTCTCACTCCCAATCTCTCTCTCACACTCCCAGTCTCTCTCTCTCACACACTCCCAGTCTCTCTCTCTCACACTCCCAATCTCTCTCTCTCTCACACTCCCAATCTCTCTCTCTCTCTCTCTCACTCCCAATCTCTCTCTCTCACACTCCCAGTCTATCTCTCTCTCACACTCCCAATCTCTCTCTTTCTCTCACTCCCAATCTCTCTCTCTCACTCCCAATCTCTCTCTCTCTCACTCCCAATCTCTCTCTCACACTCCCAGTCTCTCTCTCTCTCACACTCCCAATCTCTCTCTCTCACACTCCCAATCGCTCTCTCTCACACTCCCAATCTCTCTCTCTCACACTCCCAGTCTCTCTCTCTCACACACTCCCAATCTCTCTCTCTCTCACACTCCCAATCTCTCTCTCTCTCTCTCTCTCTCACTCCCAATCTCTCTCTCTCACACTCCCAGTCTATCTCTCTCTCACACTCCCAATCTCTCTCTTTCTCTCACTCCCAATCTCTCTCTCTCACTCCCAATCTCTCTCTCTCTCTCACTCCCAATCTCTCTCTCACACTCCCAGTCTCTCTCTCTCTCACACTCCCAATCTCTCTCTCTCACACTCCCAATCTCTCTCTCTCACACACTCCCAATCTCTCTCTCTCACACTCCCCCAATCTCTCTCTCTCACACTCCCAATCTCTCTCAAACACTCCCAATAACTCTCACACACTCCCAATCTCTCTCTCTCTCACACTCCCAATCTCTCTCTCTCACACTCCCAATCTCTCTCTGTCACACTCCCAATCTCTCTCTCTCACACATTCTCAGTCTCTCTCTCTCACACTCCCAATCTCTCTCTCTCACACTCCCAATCGCTCTCTCACACACTCCCAATCTCTCTCTCTCACACTCCCAATCTCTCTCTCTCACTCCCAGTCCCTCTCTCTCACACTCCCAGTCTCTCTCTCTCTCATACTCCCAATCTCTCTCTCTCTCACTCCCAATCTCTCTCTCTCTCTCCCAATCTCTCTCTCTCACACTCCCAATCTCTCTCTCTCACTCCCAGTCCCTCTCTCTCACACTCCCAGTCTCTCTCTCTCTCATACTCCCAATCTCTCTC
>NW_028226341.1:0-47736 GCF_052327205.1 Somniosus microcephalus | reverse complement strand
ATACAACGTGGGATCGCTCTGTATACAACGTGGGATCGCTCCGTATACACCGTGGGATCGCTCCGTATACAGCGTGAGATCGCTCCATATACACTGTGGGATTGCGCCGTATACAACGTGGGATCGCTCCGTATACAATGTGGAATCGCACCGTATACACCGTGGGATCGCTCTGTATACAACGTGGGATCGCGCCGTATACAACGTCGGATCGCTCCGTATACAACGTGGGATCGCGCCATATAAAACGTGGGATCGCTCCGTATACACCGTGGGATCAGTCCGTATACAATGTGGGATCGCTCCGTATACAAAGTGGGATCGCACCGTATACACCGTGCGATCGCACCGTATACACCGTGGGATCGCTCCGTATACAATGTGGGATCGCTCCGTATACAATGTGGGATCGCTCCATATACACCATGAGATCGCTCCGTATACAACGTGGGATCGCACCGTATACACCGTGGGATCGCTCCGTATACAACGTGGGATCGCACCGTATACACCGTGGGATCACTCCGTATACACCGTGGGATCGCTCCGTATACACCGTGGGATCGCTCCGTATACAACGTGGGATCGCTCCGTATACAACTTGGGATCGCTCCGTATACACCATGGAATCGCTCCGTATACACCGTGGGATCGCTCCGTATACAACGTGGGATTGCTCCGTATAGACCTTGGGATCGCAGGGTATACACCGTGCGATCGCACCGTATACACCGTGGGATCGCTCCGTATACAATGTGGGATCGCTCCGTATACAATGTGGGATCGCTCCATATACACCATGAGATCGCTCCGTATACAACGTGGGATCGCTCCGTATACACCGTGGGATCGCTCCGTATACAATGTGGGATCGCACCGAATACACCGTGGGATCACTCCGTATACACCGTGGGATCGCTCCGTATACACCGTGGGATCGCTCCGTATACAACGTGGGATCGCTCCGTATACAACTTGGGATCGCTCCGTATACACCATGGGATCGCTCCGTATACAACGTGGGATCGCTCCGTATACAACGTGGGATTGCTCCGTATACACCGTGGGATCGCACCGTATACACTGTGGGATCGCACCGTATACACCGTGGGATCGCTCCGTATACAATGTGGGATCGCTCCGTATACAACGTGGGATCGCTCCGTATACACCGTGGGATCGCACCGTATGCACCGTGGGATCGCTCCGTATACACCGTGGGATCGCTCCGTATACAACGTGGGATCGCTCCGTATACAATGTGGGGTCGCACCGTATACAATGTGGGATCGCACCGTATACACCGTGGGATCGCACCGTATACAATGTGGGATCGCTCTGTATACACCGTGGGATCGCTCTGTATACTCCGTGGGATCGCTCCGTATACAACGTGGGATCGCTCCGTATACAACGTGGGATCGCTCCGTATACAACGTGGGATCGCACCGTATACACCGTGGGATCACTCCGTATACATCGTGGGATCGCTCCGTATACAACGTGGGATCGCTCCGTATACACCGTGGGATCGCTCCGTATACACCGTGGGATCGCTCCGTATACAATGTGGGATCGCTCCGTATACACCGTAGGATTGCAACGTACACAATGTGGGATCGCACCGTATACACCATGGGATCGCACCGTATACAAAGTGGAATCGCTCCGTATACACCGTGGGATCGCTCCGTATACACCGTTGGATCGCTCCGTATACAACATGGGATCGCGCCGTATACAATGTGGGATCGCTCTGTATACAATGTGGGATCGCATCGTATACACCGTGGGATCGCTCCGTATACAACGTGTGATCGCTCCGTATACAATGTGGGATCGCACCGTATACAATGTGGGATTGCTCCGTATACACCGTGGGATCGCTCCGTATACAACGTGGGATCGCTCCGTATACACCGTGGGATCGCTCTGTATACAACGTGGGATCGCTCCATATACACCGTGGGATTGCTCCGTATACACCGTTGGATCGTTCCGTATGCAACATGCGATCGCGTCGTATACAATGTGGGATCGCTCCGTATACAATGTGGGATCGCACCGTATACACCGTGGGATCGCTCCATATACACCGTGTGATCGCTCCGTATGCAATGTGGGATCGCACCGTATACAATGTGGGATTGCTCCGTATACAACGTGGGATCGCTCCGTATACAACGTGGGATCGCTCTGAATACACCGTGGGATCGCTCCGTATACAATGTGGGATTGCTCCATATACAATGTGGGGTCGCTCCGTATACAACGTGGGATCGCTCCGTATACACCGTGGGATCGCACCGTATACAACGTGGGATCGCTCCGTATACACCGTGGGATCGCTCCGTATACACCGTTGGATCGCTCCGTATACAACATGGGATTGCGCCGTATACAATGTGGGATCGCTCCGTATACAATGTGGGATCGCACCGTATACACCGTGGGATCGCTCCGTATACACCGTGTGATCGCTCCGTATACAATGTGGGAATGTGGGATCGCACCGTATACAATGTGGGATTGCTCCGTATACACCGTGGGATCGCTCCGTATACAACGTGGGATCGCTCCGTATACAACGTGGGATCGCTCCGTATACAACGTGGGATCGCTCCGTATACACCGTGGGATCGCACCGTATACAACGTGGGATCGCACCGTATACAACGTGGGATCGCTCCGTATAAAATGTGGGATCGCACCGTATACACCGTGGGATCGCAACGTATACAACGTGGGATCGCACCGTATACAACGTGGGATCGCACCGTATACAACGTGGGATCGCTCCGTATACACAGTGGGATCGCTCCGTATACAATGTGGCATCGCTCCATATACACCGTGGGATCGCTCCGTATACAATGTGGGATCGCTCCGTATACACCGTGGGATCGCTCCGTATACAATGTGGGATTGCTCCGTATACAACGTGGGATCGCTCCGTATACAACGTGGGATCGCTCCGTATACACCGTGGGATCGCACCGTATACAACGTGGGATCGCACCGTATACAACGTGGGATCGCTCCGTATAAAATGTGGGATCGCACCGTATACACCGTGGGATCGCAACGTATACAACGTGGGATCGCACCGTATACAACGTGGGATCGCACCGTATACAACGTGGGATCGCTCCGTATACACCGTGGGATCGCTCCGTATACAACGTGGGATCGCCGTGGGATCGCTCCGTATACAACGTGGGATCGCTCCGTATACACCGTGGGATCGCTCCGTATACAATGTGGGATCGCTCCGTATACACCGTGGGAACGCTTCGTATACAATGTGGGATCGCACCGTATACACCGTGGGATCGCTCCGTATACACCGTGGGATCGCTCCGTATACACCGTGGGATCGCTCCGTATACACCGTGGGATCGCTCCGTATACAATGTGGGATCGCACCGTATACAACGTGGGATCGCTCCGTATAGACTGTGGGATCGCTCCATATACAACGTGGGATCGCTCCGTATACACCGTGGGAACGCTTCGTATACAATGTGGGATCGCACCGTATACACCGTGGGATCGCTCCGTATACACCGTGGGATCGCTCCGTATACACCGTGGGATCGCTCCGTATACAATGTGGGATCGCACCGTATACACCGTGGGATCGCTCCGTATACACTGTGGGATCGCTCCGTATACACCGTGGGATCGCTCCGTATACACCGTGGGATCGCTCCCTATACAACGTGGGATCGCTCTGTATACAACGTGGGATCGCTCCGTATACACCGTGGAATCGCTCCGTATACAATGTGGGATCGCACCGTATACAACGTGGGATCGCTCCGTATAGACTGTGGGATCGCTCCATATACAAAGTGGGATCGCTCCGTATACACCGTGGGAACGCTTCGTATACAATGTGGGATCGCACCGTATACACCGTGGGATCGCTCCGTATACACCGTGGGATCGCTCCGTATACACCGTGGGATCGCTCCGTATACAATGTGGGATCGCACCGTATACACCGTGGGATCGCTCCGTATACACTGTGGGATCGCTCCGTATACACCGTGGGATCGCTCCGTATACACCGTGGGATCGCTCCCTATACAACGTGGGATCGCTCTGTATACAACGTGGGATCGCTCCGTATACACCGTGGGATCGCTCCGTATACAGCGTGAGATCGCTCCATATACACTGTGGGATTGCGCCGTATACAACGTGGGATCGCTCCGTATACAATGTGGAATCGCACCGTATACACCGTGGGATCGCTCTGTATACAACGTGGGATCGCGCCGTATACAACGTCGGATCGCTCCGTATACAACGTGGGATCGCGCCATATAAAACGTGGGATCGCTCCGTATACACCGTGGGATCAGTCCGTATACAATGTGGGATCGCTCCGTATACAAAGTGGGATCGCACCGTATACACCGTGCGATCGCACCGTATGCACCGTGGGATCGCTCCGTATACAATGTGGGATCGCTCCGTATATAATGTGGGATCGCTCCATATACACCATGAGATCGCTCCGTATACAACGTGGGATCGCTCCGTATACACCGTGGGATCGCTCCGTATACAACGTGGGATCGCACCGTATACACCGTGGGATCACTCCGTATACACCGTGGGATCGCTCCGTATACAACGTGGGATCGCTCCGTATACACCGTGGGATCGCTCCGTATACAATGTGGGATCGCACCGTATACACCGTGGGATCGCTCCGTATACACCGTGGGATCGCTCCGTATACAACGTGGGATCGCTCCGTATACACCGTGGGATCGCTCCGTATACAATGTGGGATTGCTCCGTATACAATGTGGGATCGCTCCGTGCACAACGTGGGATCGCTCCGTATACACCGTGGGATCGCACCGTATACACCGTGGGATCGCTCCGTATACAACGTGGGATCGCTCCGTATACAACGTGGGATCGCTCCGTATGCAATGTGGCGTCGCACCGTATACAATGTGGGATCGCACCGTATACACCGTGGGATCGCACCGTATACAATGTGGGATCACTCCGTATACACCGTGGGATCGCACCGTATACAACGTGGGATCGCACCATATACAACGTGGGATCGCTCCGTATACACCGTGGGATCGCTCCGTATACAACGTGGGATCGCTCCGTATGCAATGTGGCGTCGCACCGTATACAATGTGGGATCGCACCGTATACAACGTGGGATCGCTCCGTATACAATGTGGGATCGCACCGTATACACCGTGGGATCGCACCGTATACAACGTGGGATCGCACCATATACAACGTGGGATCGCTCCGTATACACCGTGGGATCGCTCCGTATACAACGTGGGATCGCTCCGTATACAACGTGGGATCGCTCCGTATGCAATGTGGCGTCGCACCGTATACAATGTGGGATCGCACCGTATACACCGTGGGATCGCACCGTATACAATGTGGGATCACTCCGTATACACCGTGGGATCGCACCGTATACAACGTGGGATCGCTCCGTATACAACGTGGGATCGCACCGTATACAACGTGGGATCGCTCCGTATACAATGTGGGATCGCACCGTATATACCGTGGGATCGCACCGTATACAACGTGGGATCGCACCATATACAACGTGGGATCGCTCCGTATACACCGTGGGATCGCTCCGTATACAACGTGGGATCGCTCCGTATACAACGTGGGATCGCTCCGGAAACAACGTGGGATCGCTCCGTATACAATGTGGGATCGCACCGTATACACCGTGGGATTGCTCCGTATAGACTGTGGGATCGCTCCGTATACAACGTGGGATCGCTACGTATACACCGTGGGAAGGCTCCGTATACAATGTGGGATCGCACCGTATACACCGTGAGATCGCTCCGTATACACCGTGGGATCGCTCCGTATACAACGTGGGATCGCTCCGTATACACCGTGGGATCGCTCCGTATACGCTGTGGGATCGCTTCGTATACACCGTGGGATCGCTCCGTATACACCGTGGGATCGCTCCGTATACACCGTGGGATCGCTCCGTATACACTGTGGGATTGCGCCATATACAACGTGGGATCGCTCCGTATATAATGTGGAATCGCACCTTATACACCATGGGATCGCTCCGTATACAACGTGGGATCGCGCCGTATACAACGTGGGATCGCTCCGTATACAACGTGGGATCGCGCCGTATAAAACGTGGGATCGCTCCGTATACACTGTGGGATCACTCCGTATACAACGTGGATTCGCTCCGTATACAAAATGGGATCGCACCGTATACACCGTGCAATCGCACCGTATACACCGTGGGATCGCTCCGTATACAATGTGGGATCGCTCCGTATACAATGTGGGATCGCTCCGTATACACCATGAGATCGCTCCGTATACAATGTGGGATCGCACCGTATACACCGTGGGATCGCTCCGTATACACTGTGGGATCGCTCCGTATACATCGTGGGATCGCTCCGTATACAATGTGGGATCGCTCCGTATACAACGTGGGATCGCTCCGTAGACAATGTGGGATCGCACCATATACAATGTGGGATCGCACCGTATACAACGTGGGATCACTCCATATACAATGTGGGATCGCACCATATACACCGTGGGATCGCTCCGTATACACCGTGGGATCGCTCCGTATACAATGTGGGATCGCACCGTATACACCGTGGGATCGCTCCGTATACAATGTGGGATCGCACCGTATACAATGTGGGATCGCACCGTATACACCGTGGGATCGCTCCGTATACAACGTGGGATCGCACCGTATACAAAGTGGGATCGCACCGTATACAACGTGGGATCGCACTGTATACAAAGTGGGATTGCACCGTATACACCGTGGGATCGCTCCGTAAACAATGTGGGATCACTCCGTATACAACTTGGGATCGCACCGTATACAATGTGGGATCGCTCCGTATACACCGTGGGATCGCACCGTATACAATGTGGGATCGCTCCGTATACACCGTGGGATCGCTCCGTATACAATGTGGGAACGCACCGTATTCAATGTGGGATCGCACCGTATACACCGTGGGATCGCTCTGTATACACCGTGGGATCGCTCCGTCTACAACGTGGGATCGCTCCGTATACAATGTGGGATCGCTCTGTATACACCGTGGGATCGCTCCATATACAATGTGGGATCGCTCCGTATACAACGTGGGATTGCTCCATATACAACGTGAGATCGCTCCGTATACAACGTGGGATCGCTCCGTATACAACGTGGGATCGCTCCGTATACAATGTGGGATCGCTCTGTATACACCGTGGGATCGCTCTGTATACACCGTGGGATCGCTCCGCAAAATCGTGGGATCGCTCCGTATACAACGTGGGATCGCTCCGTATACAACGTGGGATCGCTCCGTATACACCGTGGGATCGCTCTGTATACACCGTGGGATCGCTCCGTATACAACGTGGGATTGCTCCGTATACAACGTGGGATCGCTCCGTATACAACGTGGGATCGCACCATATACACCGTCGGATCGCTCCGTATACACCGTGGGATCGCTCCGTATACCCCGTGGAATCGCTCCATATACAAAGTGGGATCGCTCCGTATACAACGTGGGATCGCTCCGTATACAATGTGGGATCGCTCCGTATACAAAGTGGGATCGCACCGTATACAAAGTGGGATCGCTCCGTATACAATGTGGGATCGCTCCATATGCAATGTGGGATCGCACCGTATACAACGTGGGATCGCTCCGTATACAATGTGGGATCGCCCCGTATACAATGTGGGATCACTCCGTATACACCGTGGGATCGCTCCGTATACACCGTGGGATCGCACCGTAAACACCGTGGGATCGCTCCGTATACACCGTGGGATCGCTCTGTATACACCGTGGGATCGCTCCGTATACACCGTGGAATCGCACCGTATACAAAGTGGGATCGCTCCGTATACACCGTGGGATCGCTCCGTATACACCGTGGGATCGCTCCGTATACACCGTTGGATCGCTCCGTATACAACATGGTATCGCGCCGTATACAACGTGGGATCGCTCCGTACACAATGTGGGATCGCACCGTATACACCGTGGGATCGCTCCGTATACAACGTGGGATTGCTCCGTATACACCGTGTGATCGCTCCGTATACAATGTGGGATCGCACCGTATACAATGTGGGATTGCTCCGTATACACCGTGGGATCGCTCCGTATACAACGTGGGATCGCTCCGTATACAACGTGGGATCGCTCCGTATACAATGTGGGATCGCTCCATATACACCGTGGGATCGCTCCGTATACAATGTGGGATCGCTCCGTATACACCGTGGCATCGCTCCGTATACAATGTGGGATTGCTCCATATACAATGTGGGGTCGCACCGTATACAATGTGGGATCGCTCCGTATACAACGTGGGATCGCTCCGTATACAATGTGGGATCGCACCGTATACACCGTGGGATCGCACCGTATACAACGTGGGATCGCACCGTATACAACGTGGGATCGCTCCATATACACCGTGGGATCGCTCCGTATACAACGTGGGATCGCTCCGTATACACCATGGGATCGCTCCGTATACAACGTGGGATCGCTCCGTATACACCGTGGGATCGCTCCGTATACAACGTGGGATCGCAGCGTATACAACGTGGGATCGCTCCGTATACAAAGTGGAATCGCACCGTATACAAAGTGGGATCGCTCCGTATACAACGTGGGATCACTCCGTATACAATGTGGGATCGCTGCGTATCCAACGTGGGATGGCTCCGTATACAACGTGGGATCGCTCCGTATACAACGTGGGATCTCTCCGTATACAATGTGGGATCGCTCCGTATACAACGTGGGATCGCTCCGTGTACAACGTGGGATCGCTCCGTATACACCGTGGGATCGCTCCGTATACATCGTGGGATCGCTCTGTATACACCGTGGGATCGCTCTGTATACAATGTGGGATCGCTCCGTATACAACGTGGGATCGTTACGTATACAACGTGGGATCGCTCCGTATACAATGTGGGATCGCTCCGTGTACAACGTGGGATCGCTCCGTATACACCGTGGGATCGCTCCGTATACAACGTGGAATCGCTCCGTATACACCGTGGGATCGCTCCGTATACACCGTGGGATCGCTCCGTATACAACGTGGGATCGCTCCGGAAACAACGTGGGATCGCTCCGTATACAATGTGGGATCGCACCGTATACACCGTGGGATTGCTCCGTATAGACTGTGGGATCGCTCCGTATACAACGTGGGATCGCTACGTATACACCGTGGGAAGGCTCCGTATACAATGTGGGATCGCACCGTATACACCGTGAGATCGCTCCGTATACACCGTGGGATCGCTCCGTATACAACGTGGGATCGCTCCGTATACACCGTGGGATTGCTCCGTATATACCGTGGGATCGCTCCGTATACAATGTGGGATCGCACCGTATACACCGTGGGATCGCTCCGTATACGCTGTGGGATCGCTTCGTATACACCGTGGGATCGCTCCGTATACACCGTGGGATCGCTCCGTATACACTGTGGGATTGCGCCATATACAACGTGGGATCGCTCCGTATATAATGTGGAATCGCACCGTATACACCATGGGATCGCTCCGTATACAACGTGGGATCGCGCCGTATACAACGTGGGATCGCTCCGTATACAACGTGGGATCGCGCCGTATAAAACGTGGGATCGCTCCGTATACACTGTGGGATCACTCCGTATACAAAGTGGATTCGCTCCGTATACAAAATGGGATCGCACCGTATACACCGTGCGATCGCACCGTATACACCGTGGGATCGCTCCATATACAATGTGGGATCGCTCCGTATACAATGTGGGATCGCTCCGTATACACCATGAGATCGCTCCGTATACAACGTGGGATCGATCCGTATACACCGTGGGATCGCTCCGTATACAATGTGGGATCGCACCGTATACACCGTGGGATCGCTCCGTATACACTGTGGGATCGCTCCGTATACATCGTGGGATCGCTCCGTATACAATGTGGGATCGCTCCGTATACAACGTGGGATCGCTCCGTAGACAATGTGGGATCGCACCATATACAATGTGGGATCGCACCGTATACAACGTGGGATCACTCCATATACAATGTGGGATCGCACCATATACACCGTGGGATCGCTCCGTATACACCGTGGGATCGCTCCGTATACAATGTGGGATCACACCGTATACACCGTGGGATCGCTCCGTATACAATGTGGGATCGCACCGTATACAATGTGGGATCGCACCGTATACACCGTGGGATCGCTCCGTATACAACGTGGGATCGCACCGTATACAAAGTGGGATCGCACCGTATACAACGTGGGATCGCACTGTATACAAAGTGGGATTGCACCGTATACACCGTGGGATCGCTCCGTAAACAATGTGGGATCACTCCGTATACAACTTGGGATCGCACCGTATACAATGTGGGATCGCTCCGTATACACCGTGGGATCGCACCGTATACAATGTGGGATCGCTCCGTATACACCGTGGGATCGCTCCGTATACAATGTGGGAACGCACCGTATTCAATGTGGGATCGCACCGTATACACCGTGGGATCGCTCTGTATACACCGTGGGATCGCTCCGTATACAACGTGGGATCGCTCCGTATACAATGTGGGATCGCTCTGTATACACCGTGGGATCGCTCCATATACAATGTGGGATCGCTCCGTATACAACGTGGGATTGCTCCGTATACAACGTGAGATCGCTCCGTATACAACGTGGGATCGCTCCGTATACAACGTGGGATCGCTCCGTATACAATGTGGGATCGCTCCATATACACCGTGGGATCGCTCCGTATACAATGTGGGATCGCTCCATATACACCGTGGGATCGCTCCGTATACAACGTGGGATCGCTCCGTATACACCATGGGATCGCTCCGTATACAACGTGGGATCGCTCCGTATACACCGTGGGATCGCTCCCTATACAACGTGGGATCGCAGCGTATACAACGTGGGATCGCTCCGTATACAAAGTGGAATCGCACCGTATACAAAGTGGGATCGCTCCGTATACAACGTGGGATCACTCCGTATACAATGTGGGATCGCTGCGTATCCAACGTGGGATGGCTCCGTATACAACGTGGGATCGCTCCGTATACAACGTGGGATCGCTCCGTATACAATGTGGGATCGCTCCGTATACAACGTGGGATCGCTCCGTGTACAACGTGGGATCGCTCCGTATACACCGTGGGATCGCTCTGTATACATCGTGGGATCGCTCTGTATACACCGTGGGATCGCTCTGTATACAATGTGGGATCGCTCCGTATACAACGTGGGATCGTTACGTATACAACGTGGGATCGCTCCGTATACAATGTGGGATCGCTCCGTGTACAACGTGGGATCGCTCCGTATACACCGTGGGATCGCTCCGTATACACCGTGGGATCGCTCCGTATACAACGTGGGATCGCTCCGTATACAACGTTGGATCGCTCCGTATACAATATGGGATCGCTCCGTATACACCGTGGAATCGCTCCGTATAATCCGTGGGATCGCTCCGTATACAACGTGGGATCGCTCCGTATACACCGTGGGATCGCTCCGTATAAAACGTGGGATCGCTCCGTATACACCGTGGGATCGCTCCGTATACAAAGTGGAATCGCACCGTATACAACGTGGGATCGCTCCGTATACAACATGGGATCGCTCCATATAAAGCGAGGTATCGCTCCGTATACAACGTGGAATCGCTCCGTATACAACGTGGGATCACTCCGTATACAACTTGGGATCGCACCGCATACAATGTGGGATCGCTCCGTATACACCGTGGGATCGCACCGTATACAATGTGGGATCGCTCCGTATACACCGTGGGATCGCTCCGTATACAATGTGGCATCGCCCCGTATACAATGTGGGATCGCACCATATACAATGTGGGATCGCACCGTATACAACGTGGGATCACTCCATATACAATGTGGGATCGCAACATATACACCGTGGGATCGCTCCGTATACAATGTGGGATCGCACCGTATACACCGTGGGATCGCTCCGTATACAACGTGGGATCGCACCGTATACACCGTGGGATCACTCCGTATACACCGTGGGATCGCTCCGTATACATCGTGGAATCGCTCCGTATACAACGTGGGATCGCTCCGTATACACCGTGGGATCGCTCCGTATACACCGTGGGATCGCTCTGTATACAATGTGGGATCGCTCCGTATACACCGTGGGATCGCACCGTACACAATGTGGGATCGCACCGTATACACCATGGGATCGCACCGTATTCAAAGTGGGATCGCTCCGTATACACCGTGGGATCGCTCCGTATACACCGTTGGATCGCTCCGTATACAACATGGGATCGCGCCGTATACAATGTGGGATCGCTCTGTATACAATGTGGGATCGCATCGTATACACCGTGGGATCGCTCCATATACAATGTGGGATTGCTCCGTATACAATGTGGGATCGCTCCGTATACAATGTGGGATCGCTCCGTATACAAAGTGGGAACGCACCGTATACAAAGTGGGATCGCTCCGTATACAATGTGGGATCGCTCCATATGCAATGTGGGACCGCACCGTATACAACGTGGGATCGCTCCGTATACAATGTGGGATCGCCCCGTATACAATGTGGGATCGCTCCGTATACACCGTGGGATCGCTCCGTATACACCGTGGGATCGCACCGTAAACACCGTGGGATCGCTCCGTATACACCGTGGGATCGCTCCGTATACACCGTGGGATCGCTCCGTATACACCGTGGGATCGCACCGTAAACACCGTGGGATCGCTCCGTATACCCCGTGGGATCGCTCCATATACAAAGTGGGATCGCTCCGTATACAACGTGGGATCGCTCCGTATACAATGTGGGATCGCTCCGTATACAAAGTGGGAACGCACCGTATACAAAGTGGGATCGCTCCGTATACAATGTGGGATCGCTCCATATGCAATGTGGGATCGCTCCGTATACAAAGTGGGAACGCACCGTATACAAAGTGGGATCGCTCCGTATACAACGTGGGATCGCTCCGTATACAATGTGGGATCGCTCCGTATACAAAGTGGGAACGCACCGTATACAAAGTGGGATTGCTCCGTATACACCGTGGGATCGCTCCGTATACAACGTGGGATCGCTCCGTATACACCGTGGGATCGCTCTGTATACAACGTGGGATCGCTCCATATACACCGTGGGATCGCTCCGTATACACCGTTGGATCGCTCCGTATACAACATGCGATCGCGTCGTATACAATGTGGGATCGCTCCGTATACAATGTGGGATCGCACCGTATACACCGTGGGATCGCTCCGTATACACCGTGTGATCGCTCCGTATACAATGTGGGATCGCACCGTATACAATGTGGGATTGCTCCGTATACACCGTGGGATCGCTCCGTATACAACGTGGGATCGCTCCGTATACAACGTGGGATCGCTCCGTATACACCGTGGGATCGCTCCGTATACAATGTGGGATCGCTCCGTATACACCGTGGGATCGCTCCGTATACAATGTGGGATCGCTCCGTATACAACGTGGGATCGCTCCGTATACAACGTGGGATCGCTCCGTATACAATGTGGGGTCGCACCGTATACAATGTGGGATCGCACCGTATACACCGTGGGATCGCACCGTATACAATGTTCGATCACTCCGTATACAACGTGGGATCGCTCCGTATACAATGTGGGATCGCACCGTATACACCGTGGGATCGCACCGTATACAACGTGGGATCGCACCGTATACAACGTGGGATCGCTCCGTATACACCGTGGGATCGCTCCGTATACAACGTGGGATCGCTCCGTATACAACGTGGGATCGCTCCGTATACAACGTGGGATCGCTCCGTATACACCGTGGGATCGCTCCGTATACAATGTGGGATCGCACCGTATACACCGTGGGATCGCTCCGTATAGACTGTGGGATCGCTCTGTATACAACGTGGGATCGCTCCGTATACACCGTGGGAACGCTCCGTATACAATGTGGGATTGCACCGTATACACCGTGAGATCGCTCCGTATACACCGTGGGATCGCTCCGTATACAACGTGGGATCGCTCCATATACACCGTGGGATCGCTCCGTATATACCGTGGGATCGCTCCGTATACAATGTGGGATCGCACCGTATACACCGTGGGATCGCTCCGTATACGCTGTGGGATCGCTTCGTATACACCGTGGGATCGCTCCGTATACACCGTGGGATCGCTCCGTATACAACGTGGGATCGCTCCGTATACAACGTGGGATCGCTCCGTATATAATGTGGAATCGCACCGTATACACCGTGGGATCGCTCCGTATACAACGTGGGATCGCGCCGTATACAACGTGGGATCGCGCCGTATAAAACGTGGGATCGCTCCGTATACACTGTGGGATCACTCCGTATACAACGTGGATTCGCTCCGTATACAAAATGGGATCGCACCGTATACACCGTGCGATCGCACCGTATACACCGTGGGATCGCTCCGTATACACCGTGGGATCGCTCCGTATACAATGTGGGATCGCTCCGTATACACCATGAGATCGCTCCGTATACAACGTGGGATCGATCCGTATACACCGTGGGATCGCTCCGTATACAATGTGGGATTGCACCGTATACACCGTGGGATCGCTCCGTATACATGTGGGATCGCTCCGTATACATCGTGGGATCGCTCCGTATACAATGTGGGATCGCTCCGTATACAACGTGGGATCGCTCCGTAGACAATGTGGGATCGCACCATATACAATGTGGGATCGCACCATATACAACGTGGGATCACTCCATATACAATGTGGGATCGCACCATATACACCGTGGGATCGCTCCGTATACACCGTGGGATCGCTCCGTATACAATGTGGGATCGCACCGTATACAATGTGGGATCGCACCGTATACACCGTGGGATCGCTCCGTATACAACGTGGGATCGCACCGTATACAAAGTGGGATCGCACCGTATACAACGTGGGATCGCACCGTATACAAAGTGGGATTGCACCGTATACACCGTGGGATCGCTCCGTAAACAATGTGGGATCACTCCGTATACAACTTGGGATCGCACCGTATACAATGTGGGATCGCTCCGTGTACAACGTGGGATCGCACCGTATACAATGTGGGATCGCTCCGTATACACCGTGGGATCGCTCCGTATACAATGTGGCATCGCCCCGTATACAATGTGGGATCGCTCCGTATGCACCGTGGGATCGCTCCGTATACAATGTGGGAACGCACCGTATTCAACGTGGGATCGCACCGTATACACCGTGGGATCGCTCTGTATACACCGTGGGATCGCTCCGTATACAACGTGGGATCGCTCCGTATACAATGTGGGATCGCTCTGTATACACCGTGGGATCGCTCCATATACAATGTGGGATCGCTCCGTATACAACGTGGGATTGCTCCGTATACAACGTGAGATCGCTCCGTATACAACGTGGGATCGCTCCGTATACAACGTGGGATCGCTCCGTATACAATGTGGGATCGCTCTGTATACACCGTGGGATCGCACTGTATACACCGTGGGATCGCTCCGCAAAAACGTGGGATCGCTCCGTATACAACGTGGGATCGCTCCGTATACAACGTGGGATCGCTCCGTATACACCGTGGGATCGCTCTGTATACACCGTGGGATCACTCAGTATACAACGTGGGATTGCTCCGTATACAACGTGGGATCGCTCCGTATACAACGTGGGATCGCACCATATACACCGTCGGATCGCTCCGTATACACCGTGGGATCGCTCCGTATACCCCGTGGGATCGCTCCATATACAAAGTGGGATCGCTCCGTATACAACGTGGGATCGCTCCGTATACAATGTGGGATCGCTCCGTATACAAAGTGGGAACGCACCGTATACAAAGTGGGATCGCTCCGTATACAATGTGGGATCGCTCCATATGCAATGTGGGACCGCACCGTATACAACGTGGGATCGCTCCGTATACAATGTGGGATCGCCCCGTATACAATGTGGGATCGCTCCGTATACACCGTGGGATCGCTCCGTATACACCGTGGGATCGCACCGTAAACACCGTGGGATCGCTCCGTATACACCGTGGGATCGCTCCGTATACACCGTGGGATCGCTCCGTATACACCGTGGGATCGCACCGTAAACACCGTGGGATCGCTCCGTATACCCCGTGGGATCGCTCCATATACAAAGTGGGATCGCTCCGTATACAACGTGGGATCGCTCCGTATACAATGTGGGATCGCTCCGTATACAAAGTGGGAACGCACCGTATACAAAGTGGGATCGCTCCGTATACAATGTGGGATCGCTCCATATGCAATGTGGGATCGCTCCGTATACAAAGTGGGTACGCACCGTATACAAAGTGGGATCGCTCCGTATACAACGTGGGATCGCTCCGTATACAATGTGGGATCGCTCCGTATACAAAGTGGGAACGCACCGTATACAAAGTGGGATCGCTCCGTATACAATGTGGGATCGCTCCATATGCAATGTGGGACCGCACCGTATACAACGTGGGATCGCTCCGTATACAATGTGGGATCGCCCCGTATACAATGTGGGATCGCTCCGTATACACCGTGGGATCGCTCCGTATACACCGTGGGATCGCACCGTAAACACCGTGGGATCGCTCCGTATACACCGTGGGATCGCTCCGTATACACCGTGGGATCGCTCCGTATACACCGTGGAATCGCACCGTATACAAAGTGGGATCGCTCCGTATACACCGTGGGATCGCTCCGTATACACCGTTGGATCGCTCCGTATACAACATGGTATCGCGCCGTATACAACGTGGGATCGCTCCGTACACAATGTGGGATCGCACCGTATACACCGTGGGATCGCTCCGTATACAACGTGGGATTGCTCCGTATACACCGTGTGATCGCTCCGTATACAATGTGGGATCGCACCGTATACAATGTGGGATTGCTCCGTATACACCGTGGGATCGCTCCGTATACAACGTGGGATCGCTCCGTATACAACGTGGGATCGCTCCGTATACAATGTGGGATCGCTCCATATACACCGTGGGATCGCTCCGTATACAATGTGGGATCGCTCCGTATACAATGTGGGATTGCTCCATATACAATGTGGGATCGCTCCGTATACAACGTGGGATCGCTACGTATACACCGTGGGATCGCACCGTATACAACGTGGGATCGCTCCGTATACAACGTGGGGTCGCTCCGTATACAACGTGGGATCGCTCCGTATACAATGTGGGTCGCACCGTATACAATGTGGGATCGCTCCGTATACAATGTGGGATCGCTCCGTATACAATGTGGGATCGCACCGTATACACCGTGGGATCGCACCGTATACAACGTGGGATCGCTCCATATACACCGTGGGATCGCTCCGTATACAACGTGGGATCGCTCCGTATACACCATGGGATCGCTCCGTATACAACGTGGGATCGCTCCGTATACACCGTGGGATCGCTCCGTCTACAACGTGGGATCGCAGCGTATACAACGTGGGATCGCTCCGTATACAAAGTGGAATCGCACCGTATACAAAGTGGGATCGCTCCGTATACAACGTGGGATCACTCCGTATACAATGTGGGATCGCTCCGTATCCAACGTGGGATGGCTCCGTATACAACGTGGGATCGCTCCGTATACAACGTGGGATCGCTCCGTATACAATGTGGGATCGCTCCGTATACAACGTGGGATCGCTCCGTGTACAACGTGGGATCGCTCCGCATACACCGTGGGATCGCTCTGTATACATCGTGGGATCGCTCTGT
Organism: Somniosus microcephalus; assembly: GCF_052327205.1. NCBI lineage: Eukaryota > Metazoa > Chordata > Chondrichthyes > Squaliformes > Somniosidae > Somniosus > Somniosus microcephalus. The sequence continues at coordinate 29,835 of NW_028226341.1, read as the reverse complement.
ATACACCGTGGGATCGCTCTGTATACAATGTGGGATCGCTCCGTATACAACGTGGGATCGTTACGTATACAACGTGGGATCGCTCCGTATACAATGTGGGATCGCTCCGTGTACAACGTGGGATCGCTCCGTATACACCGTGGGATTGCTCCGTATACAACGTGGAATCGCTCCGTATACACCGTGGGATCGCTCCGTATACAACGTGGGATCGCTCCGTATACAACGTTGGATCGCTCCGTATACAATATGGGATCGCTCCGTATACACCGTGGAATCGCTCCGTATAATCCGTGGGATCGCTCCGTATACAACGTGGGATCGCACCGTATACACCGTGGGATCGCTCCGTATAAAACGTGGGATCGCTCCGTATACACCGTGGGATCGCTCCGTATACAAAGTGGAATCGCACCGTATACAACGTGGGATCGCTCCGTATACAACATGGGATCGCTCCGTATAAAACGAGGGATCGCTCCGTATACAACGTGGAATCGCTCCGTATACAACGTGGGATCACTCCGTATACAACTTGGGATCGCACCGTATACAATGTGGGATCGCTCCGTATACACCGTGGGATCGCACCGTATACAATGTGGGATCACTCCGTATACACCGTGGGATCGCTCCGTATACAATGTGGGATCGCACCATATACAATGTGGGATCGCACCATATACAATGTGGGATCGCACCGTATACAACGTGGGATCACTCCATATACAATGTGGGATCGCAACATATACACCGTGGGATCGCTCCGTATACACCGTGGGATCGCTCCGTTTACAATGTGGGATCGCACCGTATACACCGTGGGATCGCTCCGTATACAATGTGGGATCGCACCGTATACAATGTGGGATCGCACCGTATACACCGTGGGATCGCTCCGTATACAACGTGGGATCGCACCGTATACTAAGTGGGATCGCACCGTATACAACGTGGGATCGCACCGTATACAAAGTGGGATTGCACCGTATACATCGTGGGATCGCTCCGTATACAATGTGGGATCACTCCGTATACAACTTGGGATCGCACCGTATACAATGTGGGATCGCTCCGTATACACCGTGGGATCGCACCGTATACAATGTGGGATCGCTCCGTATACACCGTGGGATCGCTCCGTATACAATGTGGCATCGCCCCGTATACAATGTGGGATCGCTCCGTATGCACCGTGGGATCGCTCCGTATAAAATGTGGGAACGCACCGTATACAACGTGGGATCGCACCGTATACACCGTGGGATCGCTCTGTATACACCGTGGGATCGCTCCGTATACAACGTGGGATCGCTCCGTATACAATGTGGGATCGCTCTGTATACACCGTGGGATCGCTCCATATACAATGTGGGATCGCTCCGTATACAACGTGGGATCGCTCCGTATACAATGTGGGATCGCTCTGTATACACCGTGGGATCGCTCTGTATACACCGTGGGATCGCTCCGCAAAAACGTGGGATCGCTCCGTATACACCGTGGGATCGCTCCGTATAAAACGTGGGATCGCTCCGTATGCACCGTGGGATCGCTCCGTATACAAAGTGGAATCGCACCGTATACAACGTGGGATCGCTCCGTATACAACATGGGATCGCTCCGTATAAAACGAGGGATCGCTCCGTATACAACGTGGAATCGCTCCGTATTCAACGTGGGATCGCACCGTATACAACGTGGGATCGCTCCGTATACACCGTGGGATCGCTCCGTATACACCGTGGGATCGATCCGTATACAACGTGGGATCGCTCCGTATACACTGTGGGATCGCTCCGTATACAAAGTGGGATCGCTCCATTTACAACGTGGGATCGTTACGTATACAAATTGCGATCGCACAGTATACAACCTGGGATCGCTCCGTATATAATGTGGGATCGCACCGTATACAACGTGGGATCGCTCCGTATACAATGTGGGATCGCCCCGTGTACAACGTGGGATCGCTCCGTATACACCGTGGGATCGCTCCGTATACACCATGGGATCGCTCCGTATCCAACGTGGGATCGCTCCGTATACAACGTGGGATCGCTCCGTATACAACGTGGGATCACTCCGTATACAATGTGGGATCGCTCCGTATACAACGTGGGATCGCTCCGTGTACAACGTGGCATCGCTCCGTATACACCGTGGGATCGCTCCGTATACACCGTGGGATCGCTCCGTATACATCGTGGGATCGCTCTGTATACACCGTGGGATCGCTCTGTATACAATGTGGGATCGCTCCGTATACAACATGGGATCGTTACGTATACAACGTGGGATCGCTCCGTATACAATGTGGGATCGCTCCGTGTACAACATGGGATCGCTCCGTATACACCATGGGATTGCTCCGTATACAACGTGGAATCGCTCCGTATACACCGTGGGATCGCTCCGTATACAACGTGGGATCGCTCCGTATACAACGTTGGATCGCTCCGTATACAATATGGGATCGCTCCGTATACACCGTGGAATCGCTCCGTATAATCCGTGGGATCGCTCCGTATACAACGTGGGATCGCTCCGTATACACCGTGGGATCGCTCCGTATAAAACGTGGGATCGCTCCGTATACACCGTGGGATCGCTCCGTATACAAAGTGGAATCGCACCGTATACAACGTGGGATCGCTCCATATACAACATGGGATCGCTCCGTATAAAACGAGGGATCGCTCCGTATACAACGTGGAATCGCTCCGTATACAACGTGGGATCGCACCGTATACAACGTGGGATCGCGCCGTATACACCGTGGGATCGCTCCGTTTACACCGTGGGATCGATCCGTATACAACATGGGATCGCTCCGTATACACTGTGGGATCGCTCCGTATACAAAGTGGGATCGCTCCATTTACAACGTGGGATCGTTACGTATACAAATTGGGATCGCACCGTATACAACGTGGGATCGCTCCGTATATAATGTGGGATCGCTCCGTATACAACGTGGGATCGCTCCGTATACAATGTGGGATCGCCCCGTATACAACGTGGGATCGCTCCGTATACACCGTGGGATCGCTCCGTATACACCGTGGGATCGCTCCGTATACAATTTGGGATCGCACCGTCTACAATGTGGGATCGCTCCGTATACAACGTGGGGTCACTCCGTATACATTGTGGGATCGCTCCGTATACACCGTGGGGTCGCTCCGTATACAATGTGGGATCGCACAGTATACAATATGGGATCGCTCCGTATACAATGTGGGATCGCTCCGTATACACCGTGGGATCGCACCGTATACAACGTGGGATCGCTCCATATACAATGTGGGATCGCTCCGTATACACCGTGGGATCGCTCCGTATACAATGTGGGATTGCTCCGTATACAATGTGGGATCGCTCCGTATACAATGTGGAATCGCTCCGTATACACCTTGGGATCGCTCCATATACAACGTGGGATCGCTCCGTACACAATGTGGGATCGCTCCGTATACACCGTGGGACCGCACCGTATACAATGTGGGATCGCTCCGTATACAACGTGGGATCGCTCCGTATACAATGTGTGATCGCACCGTATACAACGGGGGATCGCACCGTATACACCGTGGGATCGCACCGTATACACCGTGGGATCGCTCCGTATACAACGTGGCACCGTATACAACGTGGGATCGCTCCATATACAATGTGGGATCGCTCCGTATACAATGTGGGATCGCTCCGTACACACCGTGGGATCGCACCGTATACAACGTGGGATCGCACCGTATACACTGTGGGATCGCACCGTATACAACGTGGAATCGATCCGTATACAACGTGGGATCGCACCGTATACACCGTGGGATCGCTCCGTAGACACCGTGGGATCGCTCCGTATACAACGTGGGATCGCTCCGTATACACCGTGGGATCGCTCCGTAGACACCGTGGGATCGCTCCGTATACAACGTGGGATCGCTCCGTATACACCGTGGGATCGCTCCGTATACAATGTGGGATCGCTCCGTATACAACGTGGGATCGCACCGTATACACCGTGGGATCGTACCGTATACAACGTGGGATCGCTGCGTATACAACGTGGGATCGCTCCGTGTACACCATGGGATCGCTCCGTATACACCGTGGGATCGCTCCGTATACACCGTGGGATCGCTCCGTATACAACGTGGAATCGCTCCGTATACAACACGGGATCGCTCCGTATACAACGTGGGATCGCACCGTATACACCGTGGGATCGCACCGTATACGATGTGTGATCGCTCCGTATACGATGTGGGATCGCACCGTATACGATGTGGGATCGCACCGTATACATCGTGGGATCGCTCCATATACAATTTGGGATCGCACCATATACAACGTGGGATCGCTCCGAATACAATGTGTGATCGCACCGTATACAATGTGGGATCGCTCCATATACAATTTGGGATCGCACCATATACAATTTGGGATCGCTCCGTATACAACGTGGGATCGCACCGTATACACCGTGGGATCGCTCCGTATGCAACGTGGGATCGCTCCGTATACAATGTGGGATCGCTCCATATACAATGTGGGATCGCTCCGTATACAACATGGGATCGCTCCGTATACAATGTGGGATCGCTCCATATACAATTTGGGATCGCACCATATACAATTTGGGATCGCTCCGTATACAACGTGGGATCGCTCCGAATACAATGTGTGATCGCACCGTATACACCGTGGGATCGCTCCGTATGCAACGTGGGATCGCTCCGTATACAATGTGGGATCGCTCCATATACAATGTGGGATCGCTCCGTATACAACATGGGATCGCTCCGTATACAACGTGGGATCGCTCCGTATACAATGTGGGATCGCTCCGTATACAATGTGGGATCGCTCCGTAAACAATGTGGCATCGCTCCGTATAAAATGTGGGATCGCACCGTATACAACGTGGGATCGCTCTGTATTCAATGTGGGATCGCTCCGTATACACCGTGGAATCGCACCGTATACACCGTGGGATCGCACCGTATGCACCGTGGGATCGCATCGTATACACCGTGGGATCGCTCCCTATACAATGTGGGATCGCTCCGTATACATCACGGGATCGCACCGTATACAACATGGGATCGCACCATATACAACGTTGGATCGCTCCGAATACAACGTGGGATCGCTCCATATACAATGTGGGATTGCTCCGTATACACCGTGGGATCGCACCGTATACAATGTGGGATCGCTCCGTATACACCGTGGGATCGCTCCGTATACAAAGTGGGACCGCTCCATATACAACGTGGGATCGTTACGTATACAAATTGGGATCGCACCGTATACAACGTGGGATCGCTCCGTATATAATGTGGGATCGCACCGTATACAACGTGCGATCGCTCCGTATACAATGTGGGTTCGCCCCGTATACAACGTGGGATCGCTCCGTATACACCGTGGGATCGCTCCGTATACACCGTGGGATCGCTCCGTATACAATGTGGGATCGCACCGTATACAATGTGGGATCGCTCCATATACAACGTGGGATCGCTCCGTATACATTGTGGGATCGCTCCGTATACACCGTGGGATCGCTCCGTATACAATGGGGGATCGCACAGTATACAATGTGGGATCGCTCCGTATACAATGTGGGATCGCTCCGTATACACCGTGGGATCGCACCGTATACAACGTGGGATCGCTCCATATACAATGTGGGATCGCTCCGTATACACCGTGGGATCGCTCCGTATACAATGTGGGATTGCTCCGTATACAATGTGGGATCGCTCCGTATACAACGTGGGATCGCTCCGTATACAATGTGGGATCGCTCCGTATACACCGTGGGATCGCTCCGTATACACCGTGGGATCGCTCCGTATACACCGTGCGATCGCTCCGTATACAAAGTGGGATCGCTCCGTATACAACGTGGGATCGCTCCGTATACACCGTGGAATCGCTCCGTATACACCGTGGGATCGCTCCGTATACACCGTGGGATCGCTCCGTATACACCGTGGGCTCGCTCCGTATACAACGTAGGATCGCTCCGTATGCAATGTGGGTTCGCTCCGTATACAATGTGGGATCGCTCCGTATACACCGTGGGATCGCATCGTATACAACGTGGGATCGCTCCGTATACAACGTGGGATCGCTCTGTATACACCATGGGATCACTCCGTATAATCCGTGGGATCGCACCGTATATAACGTGGGATCGCTCCGTATACACCGTGGGATCGCTCCGTATACAATGTGGGATCGCTCCAGATACAAAGTGGGTTCGCTCCGTATACAACGTGGGATCACTCCGTATACACCGTGGGATCGCTCCGTATACACTGTGGGATCGCTCCGTATACACCGTGGAATCGCTCCGTATACACCGTGGGATCGCTCCATATACAACGTGGGATCGCTCCGTATACACCGTGGGATCGCTCCGTATACAATGTGGGATCGCTCCGTATACACCATGAGATCGCTCCGTATACAACGTGGGATCGATCCGTATACACCGTGGGATCGCTCCGTATACAATGTGGGATTGCACCGTATACACCGTGGGATCGCTCCGTATACACTGTGGGATCGCTCCGTATACATCGTGGGATCGCTCCGTATACAATGTGGGATCGCTCCGTATACAACGTGGGATCGCTCCGTAGACAATGTGGGATCGCACCATATACAATGTGGGATCGCACCATATACAACGTGGGATCACTCCATATACAATGTGGGATCGCACCATATACACCGTGGGATCGCTCCGTATACACCGTGGGATCGCTCCGTATACAATGTGGGATCGCACCGTATACAATGTGGGATCGCACCGTATACACCGTGGGATCGCTCCGTATACAACGTGGGATCGCACCGTATACAAAGTGGGATCGCACCGTATACAACGTGGGATCGCACCGTATACAAAGTGGGATTGCACCGTATACACCGTGGGATCGCTCCGTAAACAATGTGGGATCACTCCGTATACAACTTGGGATCGCACCGTATACAATGTGGGATCGCTCCGTGTACAACGTGGGATCGCACCGTATACAATGTGGGATCGCTCCGTATACACCGTGGGATCGCTCCGTATACAATGTGGCATCGCCCCGTATACAATGTGGGATCGCTCCGTATGCACCGTGGGATCGCTCCGTATACAATGTGGGAACGCACCGTATTCAACGTGGGATCGCACCGTATACACCGTGGGATCGCTCTGTATACACCGTGGGATCGCTCCGTATACAACGTGGGATCGCTCCGTATACAATGTGGGATCGCTCTGTATACACCGTGGGATCGCTCCATATACAATGTGGGATCGCTCCGTATACAACGTGGGATTGCTCCGTATACAACGTGAGATCGCTCCGTATACAACGTGGGATCGCTCCGTATACAACGTGGGATCGCTCCGTATACAATGTGGGATCGCTCTGTATACACCGTGGGATCGCACTGTATACACCGTGGGATCGCTCCGCAAAAACGTGGGATCGCTCCGTATACAACGTGGGATCGCTCCGTATACAACGTGGGATCGCTCCATATACACCGTGGGATCGCTCTGTATACACCGTGGGATCACTCAGTATACAACGTGGGATTGCTCCGTATACAACGTGGGATCGCTCCGTATACAACGTGGGATCGCACCATATACACCGTCGGATCGCTCCGTATACACCGTGGGATCGCTCCGTATACCCCGTGGGATCGCTCCATATACAAAGTGGGATCGCTCCGTATACAACGTGGGATCGCTCCGTATACAATGTGGGATCGCTCCGTATACAAAGTGGGAACGCACCGTATACAAAGTGGGATCGCTCCGTATACAATGTGGGATCGCTCCATATGCAATGTGGGACCGCACCGTATACAACGTGGGATCGCTCCGTATACAATGTGGGATCGCCCCGTATACAATGTGGGATCGCTCCGTATACACCGTGGGATCGCTCCGTATACACCGTGGGATCGCACCGTAAACACCGTGGGATCGCTCCGTATACACCGTGGGATCGCTCCGTATACACCGTGGGATCGCTCCGTATACACCGTGGAATCGCACCGTATACAAAGTGGGATCGCTCCGTATACACCGTGGGATCGCTCCGTATACACCGTTGGATCGCTCCGTATACAACATGGTATCGCGCCGTATACAACGTGGGATCGCTCCGTACACAATGTGGGATCGCACCGTATACACCGTGGGATCGCTCCGTATACAACGTGGGATTGCTCCGTATACACCGTGTGATCGCTCCGTATACAATGTGGGATCGCACCGTATACAATGTGGGATTGCTCCGTATACACCGTGGGATCGCTCCGTATACAACGTGGGATCGCTCCGTATACAACGTGGGATCGCTCCGTATACAATGTGGGATCGCTCCATATACACCGTGGGATCGCTCCGTATACAATGTGGGATCGCTCCGTATACAATGTGGGATTGCTCCATATACAATGTGGGATCGCTCCGTATACAACGTGGGATCGCTACGTATACACCGTGGGATCGCACCGTATACAACGTGGGATCGCTCCGTATACAACGTGGGGTCGCTCCGTATACAACGTGGGATCGCTCCGTATACAATGTGGGGTCGCACCGTATACAATGTGGGATCGCTCCGTATACAATGTGGGATCGCTCCGTATACAATGTGGGATCGCACCGTATACACCGTGGGATCGCACCGTATACAACGTGGGATCGCTCCATATACACCGTGGGATCGCTCCGTATACAACGTGGGATCGCTCCGTATACACCATGGGATCGCTCCGTATACAACGTGGGATCGCTCCGTATACACCGTGGGATCGCTCCGTCTACAACGTGGGATCGCAGCGTATACAACGTGGGATCGCTCCGTATACAAAGTGGAATCGCACCGTATACAAAGTGGGATCGCTCCGTATACAACGTGGGATCGCTCCGTATACAATGTGTGATCGCACCGTATACAACGGGGGATCGCACCGTATACACCGTGGGATCGCACCGTATACACCGTGGGATCGCTCCGTATACAACGTGGCACCGTATACAACGTGGGATCGCTCCATATACAATGTGGGATCGCTCCGTATACAATGTGGGATCGCTCCGTACACACCGTGGGATCGCACCGTATACAACGTGGGATCGCACCGTATACACTGTGGGATCGCACCGTATACAACGTGGAATCGATCCGTATACAACGTGGGATCGCACCGTATACACCGTGGGATCGCTCCGTAGACACCGTGGGATCGCTCCGTATACAACGTGGGATCGCTCCGTATACACCGTGGGATCGCTCCGTAGACACCGTGGGATCGCTCCGTATACAACGTGGGATCGCTCCGTATACACCGTGGGATCGCTCCGTATACAATGTGGGATCGCTCCGTATACAACGTGGGATCGCACCGTATACACCGTGGGATCGTACCGTATACAACGTGGGATCGCTGCGTATACAACGTGGGATCGCTCCGTGTACACCATGGGATCGCTCCGTATACACCGTGGGATCGCTCCGTATACACCGTGGGATCGCTCCGTATACAACGTGGAATCGCTCCGTATACAACACGGGATCGCTCCGTATACAACGTGGGATCGCACCGTATACACTGTGGGATCGCACCGTATACGATGTGTGATCGCTCCGTATACGATGTGGGATCGCACCGTATACGATGTGGGATCGCACCGTATACATCGTGGGATCGCTCCATATACAATTTGGGATCGCACCATATACAACGTGGGATCGCTCCGAATACAATGTGTGATCGCACCGTATACAATGTGGGATCGCTCCATATACAATTTGGGATCGCACCATATACAATGTGGGATCGCTCCATATACAATGTGGGATCGCTCCGTATACAACATGGGATCGCTCCGTATACAATGTGGGATCGCTCCATATACAATTTGGGATCGCACCATATACAATTTGGGATCGCTCCGTATACAACGTGGGATCGCTCCGAATACAATGTGTGATCGCACCGTATACACCGTGGGATCGCTCCGTATGCAACGTGGGATCGCTCCGTATACAATGTGGGATCGCTCCATATACAATGTGGGATCGCTCCGTATACAACATGGGATCGCTCCGTATACAACGTGGGATCGCTCCGTATACAATGTGGGATCGCTCCGTATACAATGTGGGATCGCTCCGTAAACAATGTGGCATCGCTCCGTATAAAATGTGGGATCGCACCGTATACAACGTGGGATCGCTCTGTATTCAATGTGGGATCGCTCCGTATACACCGTGGAATCGCACCGTATACACCGTGGGATCGCACCGTATGCACCGTGGGATCGCATCGTATACACCGTGGGATCGCTCCCTATACAATGTGGGATCGCTCCGTATACATCACGGGATCGCACCGTATACAACATGGGATCGCACCATATACAACGTTGGATCGCTCCGAATACAACGTGGGATCACTCCATATACAATGTGGGATTGCTCCGTATACACCGTGGGATCGCACCGTATACAATGTGGGATCGCTCCGTATACACCGTGGGATCGCTCCGTATACAAAGTGGGACCGCTCCATATACAACGTGGGATCGTTACGTATACAAATTGGGATCGCACCGTATACAACGTGGGATCGCTCCGTATATAATGTGGGATCGCACCGTATACAACGTGGGATCGCTCCGTATACACCGTGGGATCGCTCCGTATACACCGTGGGATCGCTCCGTATACAATGTGGGATCGCACCGTATACAATGTGGGATCGCTCCGTATACAACGTGGGATCGCTCCGTATACATTGTGGGATCGCTCCGTATACACCGTGGGATCGCTCCGTATACAATGGGGGATCGCACAGTATACAATGTGGGATCGCTCCGTATACAATGTGGGATCGCTCCGTATACACCGTGGGATCGCACCGTATACAACGTGGGATCGCTCCATATACAATGTGGGATCGCTCCGTATACACCGTGGGATCGCTCCGTATACAATGTGGGATTGCTCCGTATACAATGTGGGATCGCTCCGTATACAACGTGGGATCGCTCCGTATACAATGTGGGATCGCTCCGTATACACCGTGGGATCGCTCCGTATACACCGTGGGATCGCTCCGTATACACCGTGCGATCGCTCCGTATACAAAGTGGGATCGCTCCGTATACAACGTGGGATCGCTCCGTATACACCGTGGAATCGCTCCGTATACACCGTGGGATCGCTCCGTATACACCGTGGGATCGCTCCGTATACACCGTGGGCTCGCTCCGTATACAACGTAGGATCGCTCCGTATGCAATGTGGGTTCGCTCCGTATACAATGTGGGATCGCTCCGTATACACCGTGGGATCGCATCGTATACAACGTGGGATCGCTCCGTATACAACGTGGGATCGCTCTGTATACACCATGGGATCACTCCGTATAATCCGTGGGATCGCACCGTATATAACGTGGGATCGCTCCGTATACACCGTGGGATCGCTCCGTATACAATGTGGGATCGCTCCAGATACAAAGTGGGTTCGCTCCGTATACAACGTGGGATCACTCCGTATACACCGTGGGATCGCTCCGTATACACTGTGGGATCGCTCCGTATACACCGTGGAATCGCTCCGTATACACCGTGGGATCGCTCCATATACAACGTGGGATCGCTCCGTATACACCGTGGGATCGCTCCGTATACAATGTGGGATCGCTCCGTATACACCATGAGATCGCTCCGTATACAACGTGGGATCGATCCGTATACACCGTGGGATCGCTCCGTATACAATGTGGGATTGCACCGTATACACCGTGGGATCGCTCCGTATACACTGTGGGATCGCTCCGTATACATCGTGGGATCGCTCCGTATACAATGTGGGATCGCTCCGTATACAACGTGGGATCGCTCCGTAGACAATGTGGGATCGCACCATATACAATGTGGGATCGCACCATATACAACGTGGGATCACTCCATATACAATGTGGGATCGCACCATATACACCGTGGGATCGCTCCGTATACACCGTGGGATCGCTCCGTATACAATGTGGGATCGCACCGTATACAATGTGGGATCGCACCGTATACACCGTGGGATCGCTCCGTATACAACGTGGGATCGCACCGTATACAAAGTGGGATCGCACCGTATACAACGTGGGATCGCACCGTATACAAAGTGGGATTGCACCATATACACCGTGGGATCGCTCCGTAAACAATGTGGGATCACTCCGTATACAACTTGGGATCGCACCGTATACAATGTGGGATCGCTCCGTGTACAACGTGGGATCGCACCGTATACAATGTGGGATCGCTCCGTATACACCGTGGGATCGCTCCGTATACAATGTGGCATCGCCCCGTATACAATGTGGGATCGCTCCGTATGCACCGTGGGATCGCTCCGTATACAATGTGGGAACGCACCGTATTCAACGTGGGATCGCACCGTATACACCGTGGGATCGCTCTGTATACACCGTGGGATCGCTCCGTATACAACGTGGGATCGCTCCGTATACAATGTGGGATCGCTCTGTATACACCGTGGGATCGCTCCATATACAATGTGGGATCGCTCCGTATACAACGTGGGATTGCTCCGTATACAACGTGAGATCGCTCCGTATACAACGTGGGATCGCTCCGTATACAACGTGGGATCGCTCCGTATACAATGTGGGATCGCTCTGTATACACCGTGGGATCGCACTGTATACACCGTGGGATCGCTCCGCAAAAACGTGGGATCGCTCCGTATACAACGTGGGATCGCTCCGTATACAACGTGGGATCGCTCCGTATACACCGTGGGATCGCTCTGTATACACCGTGGGATCACTCAGTATACAACGTGGGATTGCTCCGTATACAACGTGGGATCGCTCCGTATACAACGTGGGATCGCACCATATACACCGTCGGATCGCTCCGTATACACCGTGGGATCGCTCCGTATACCCCGTGGGATCGCTCCATATACAAAGTGGGATCGCTCCGTATACAACGTGGGATCGCTCCGTATACAATGTGGGATCGCTCCGTATACAAAGTGGGAACGCACCGTATACAAAGTGGGATCGCTCCGTATACAATGTGGGATCGCTCCATATGCAATGTGGGACCGCACCGTATACAACGTGGGATCGCTCCGTATACAATGTGGGATCGCCCCGTATACAATGTGGGATCGCTCCGTATACACCGTGGGATCGCTCCGTATACACCGTGGGATCGCACCGTAAACACCGTGGGATCGCTCCGTATACACCGTGGGATCGCTCCGTATACACCGTGGGATCGCTCCGTATACACCGTGGAATCGCACCGTATACAAAGTGGGATCGCTCCGTATACACCGTGGGATCGCTCCGTATACACCGTTGGATCGCTCCGTATACAACATGGTATCGCGCCGTATACAATGTGGGATCGCTCCGTACACAATGTGGGATCGCACCGTATACACCGTGGGATCGCTCCGTATACAACGTGGGATCGCTCCGTATACAACGTGGGATCGCTCCGTATACAATGTGGGATCGCTCCATATACACCGTGGGATCGCTCCGTATACAATGTGGGATCGCTCCGTATACAATGTGGGATTGCTCCATATACAATGTGGGATCGCTCTGTATACAACGTGGGATCGCTACGTATACACCGTGGGATCGCACCGTATACAACGTGGGATCGCTCCGTATACAACGTGGGGTCGCTCCGTATACAACGTGGGATCGCTCCGTATACAATGTGGGGTCGCACCGTATACAATGTGGGATCGCTCCGTATACAATGTGGGATCGCTCCGTATACAATGTGGGATCGCACCGTATACACCGTGGGATCGCACCGTATACAACGTGGGATCGCTCCATATACACCGTGGGATCGCTCCGTATACAACGTGGGATCGCTCCGTATACACCATGGGATCGCTCCGTATACAACGTGGGATCGCTCCGTATACACCGTGGGATCGCTCCGTCTACAACGTGGGATCGCAGCGTATACAACGTGGGATCGCTCCGTATACAAAGTGGAATCGCACCGTATACAAAGTGGGATCGCTCCGTATACAACGTGGGATCACTCCGTATACAATGTGGGATCGCTCCGTATCCAACGTGGGATGGCTCCGTATACAACGTGGGATCGCTCCGTATACAACGTGGGATCGCTCCGTATACAATGTGGGATCGCTCCGTATACAACGTGGGATCGCTCCGTGTACAACGTGGGATCGCTCCGCATACACCGTGGGATCGCTCTGTATACATCGTGGGATCGCTCTGTATACACCGTGGGATCGCTCTGTATACAATGTGGGATCGCTCCGTATACAACGTGGGATCGTTACGTATACAACGTGGGATCGCTCCGTATACAATGTGGGATCGCTCCGTGTACAACGTGGGATCGCTCCGTATACACCGTGGGATTGCTCCGTATACAACGTGGAATCGCTCCGTATACACCGTGGGATCGCTCCGTATACAACGTGGGATCGCTCCGTATACAACGTTGGATCGCTCCGTATACAATATGGGATCGCTCCGTATACACCGTGGAATCGCTCCATATAATCCGTGGGATCGCTCCGTATACAACGTGGGATCGCACCGTATACACCGTGGGATCGCTCCGTATAAAACGTGGGATCGCTCCGTATACACCGTGGGATCACTCCGTATACAAAGTGGAATCGCACCGTATACAACGTGGGATCGCTCCGTATACAACATGGGATCGCTCCGTATAAAACGAGGGATCGCTCCGTATACAACGTGGAATCGCTCCGTATATAACGTGGGATCACTCCGTATACAACTTGGGATCGCACCGCATACAATGTGGGATCGCTCCGTATACACCGTGGGATCGCACCGTATACAATGTGGGATCACTCCGTATACACCGTGGGATCGCTCCGTATACAATGTGGGATCGCACCATATACAATGTGGGATCGCACCATATACAATGTGGGATCGCACCGTATACAACGTGGGATCACTCCATATACAATGTGGGATCGCAACATATACACCGTGGGATCGCTCCGTATACACCGTGGGATCGCTCCGTTTACAATGTGGGATCGCACCGTATACACCGTGGGATCGCTCCGTATACAATGTGGGATCGCACCGTATACAATGTGGGATCGCACCGTATACACCGTGGGATCGCTCCGTATACAACGTGGGATCGCACCGTATACAAAGTGGGATCGCACCGTATACAACGTGGGATCGCACCGTATACAAAGTGGGATTGCACCGTATACATCGTGGGATCGCTCCGTATACAATGTGGGATCACTCCGTATACAACTTGGGATCGCACCGTATACAATGTGGGATCGCTCCGTATACACCGTGGGATCGCACCGTATACAATGTGGGATCGCTCCGTATACACCGTGGGATCGCTCCGTATACAATGTGGCATCGCCCCGTATACAATGTGGGATCGCTCCGTATGCACCGTGGGATCGCTCCGTATAAAATGTGGGAACGCACCGTATACAACGTGGGATCGCACCGTATACACCGTGGGATCGCTCTGTATACACCGTGGGATCGCTCCGTATACAACGTGGGATCGCTCCGTATACAATGTGGGATCGCTCTGTATACACCGTGGGATCGCTCCATATACAATGTGGGATCGCTCCGTATACAACGTGGGATCGCTCCGTATACAATGTGGGATCGCTCTGTATACACCGTGGGATCGCTCTGTATACACCGTGGGATCGCTCCGCAAAAACGTGGGATCGCTCCGTATACACCGTGGGATCGCTCCGTATAAAACGTGGGATCGCTCCGTATGCACCGTGGGATCGCTCCGTATACAAAGTGGAATCGCACCGTATACAACGTGGGATCGCTCCGTATACAACATGGGATCGCTCCGTATAAAACGAGGGATCGCTCCGTATACAACGTGGAATCGCTCCGTATACAACGTGGGATCGCTCTGTATACACCATGGGATCACTCCGTATAATCCGTGGGATCGCACCGTATATAACGTGGGATCGCTCCGTATACACCGTGGGATCGCTCCGTATACAATGTGGAATCGCTCCAGATACAAAGTGGGTTCGCTCCGTATACAACGTGGGATCACTCCGTATACACCGTGGGATCGCTCCGTATACACCGTGGGATCGCTCCGTATACACCGTGGAATCGCTCCGTATACACCGTGGGATCGCTCCATATACAACGTGGGATCGCTCCGTATACACCGTGGGATCGCTCCGTATACAATGTGGGATCGCTCCGTATACACCATGAGATCGCTCCGTATACAACGTGGGATCGATCCGTATACACCGTGGGATCGCTCCGTATACAATGTGGGATTGCACCGTATACACCGTGGGATCGCTCCGTATACACTGTGGGATCGCTCCGTATACATCGTGGGATCGCTCCGTATACAATGTGGGATCGCTCCGTATACAACGTGGGATCGCTCCGTAGACAATGTGGGATCGCACCATATACAATGTGGGATCGCACCATATACAACGTGGGATCACTCCATATACAATGTGGGATCGCACCATATACACCGTGGGATCGCTCCGTATACACCGTGGGATCGCTCCGTATACAATGTGGGATCGCACCGTATACAATGTGGGATCGCACCGTATACACCGTGGGATCGCTCCGTATACAACGTGGGATCGCACCGTATACAAAGTGGGATCGCACCGTATACAACGTGGGATCGCACCGTATACAAAGTGGGATTGCACCGTATACACCGTGGGATCGCTCCGTAAACAATGTGGGATCACTCCGTATACAACTTGGGATCGCACCGTATACAATGTGGGATCGCTCCGTGTACAACGTGGGATCGCACCGTATACAATGTGGGATCGCTCCGTATACACCGTGGGATCGCTCCGTATACAATGTGGCATCGCCCCCGTATACAATGTGGGATCGCTCCGTATGCACCGTGGGATCGCTCCGTATACAATGTGGGAACGCACCGTATTCAACGTGGGATCGCACCGTATACACCGTGGGATCGCTCTGTATACACCGTGGGATCGCTCCGTATACAACGTGGGATCGCTCCGTATACAATGTGGGATCGCTCTGTATACACCGTGGGATCGCTCCATATACAATGTGGGATCGCTCCGTATACAACGTGGGATTGCTCCGTATACAACGTGAGATCGCTCCGTATACAACGTGGGATCGCTCCGTATACAACGTGGGATCGCTCCGTATACAATGTGGGATCGCTCTGTATACACCGTGGGATCGCACTGTAATACACCGTGGGATCGCTCCGCAAAAAACGTGGGATCGCTCCGTATACAACGTGGGATCGCTCCGTATACAACGTGGGATCGCTCCGTATACACCGTGGGATCGCTCTGTATACACCGTGGGATCACTCAGTATACAACGTGGGATTGCTCCGTATACAACGTGGGATCGCTCCGTATACAACGTGGGGATCGCACCATATACACCGTCGGATCGCTCCGTATACACCGTGGGATCGCTCCGTATACCCCGTGGGATCGCTCCATATACAAAGTGGGATCGCTCCGTATACAACGTGGGATCGCTCCGTATACAATGTGGGATCGCTCCGTATACAAAGTGGGAACGCACCGTATACAAAGTGGGATCGCTCCGTATACAATGTGGGATCGCTCCATATGCAATGTGGGACCGCACCGTATACAACGTGGGATCGCTCCGTATACAATGTGGGATCGCCCCGTATACAATGTGGGATCGCTCCGTATACACCGTGGGATCGCTCCGTATACACCGTGGGATCGCACCGTAAAACACCGTGGGATCGCTCCGTATACACCGTGGGATCGCTCCGTATACACCGTGGGATCGCTCCGTATACACCGTGGAATCGCACCGTATACAAAGTGGGATCGCTCCGTATACACCGTGGGATCGCTCCGTATACACCGTTGGATCGCTCCGTATACAACATGGTATCGCGCCGTATACAATGTGGGATCGCTCCGTACACAATGTGGGATCGCACCGTATACACCCGTGGGATCGCTCCGTATACAACGTGGGATCGCTCCGTATACAACGTGGGATCGCTCCGTATACAATGTGGGATCGCTCCATATACACCGTGGGATCGCTCCGTATACAATGTGGGATCGCTCCGTATACAATGTGGGATTGCTCCATTATACAATGTGGGATCGCTCTGTATACAACGTGGGATCGCTACGTATACACCGTGGGATCGCACCGTATACAACGTGGGATCGCTCCGTATACAACGTGGGGTCGCTCCGTATACAACGTGGGATCGCTCCGTATACAATGTGGGGTCGCACCGTATACAATGTGGGATCGCTCCGTATACAATGTGGGATCGCTCCGTATACAATGTGGGATCGCACCGTATACACCGTGGGATCGCACCGTATACAACGTGGGATCGCTCCATTTACACCGTGGGATCGCTCCGTATACAACGTGGGATCGCTCCGTATACACCATGGGATCGCTCCGTATACAACGTGGGATCGCTCCGTATACACCGTGGGATCGCTCCGTCTACAACGTGGGATCGCAGCGTATACAAACGTGGGATCGCTCCGTATACAAAGTGGAATCGCACCGTATACAAAGTGGGATCGCTCCGTATACAACGTGGGATCACTCCGTATACAATGTGGGATCGCTCCGTATCCAACGTGGGATGGCTCCGTATACAACGTGGGATCGCTCCGTATACAACGTGGGATCGCTCCGTATACAATGTGGGATCGCTCCGTATACAACGTGGGATCGCTCCGTGTACAACGTGGGATCGCTCCGCATTACACCGTGGGATCGCTCCTGTATACATCGTGGGATCGCTCTGTATACACCGTGGGATCGCTCTGTATACAATGTGGGATCGCTCCCGTATACCAACGTGGGATCGTTACGTATACAACGTGGGATCGCTCCGTATACAATGTGGGATCGCTCCGTGTAACACGGAGCGATCCCACGTTGTATACGGAGCGATCCCACATTGTATACGGAGCGATCCCACGTTGTATACGGAGCGATCCCACGTTGTATACGGAGCCATCCCCACGTTGGATACGGAGCGATCCCCACATTGTATACGGAGTGATCCCACGTTGTATACGGAGCGATCCCACTTTGTATACGGTGCGATTCCACTTTGTATACGGAGCGATCCCCACGTTGTATACGCTGCGATCCCACGTTGTAGACGGAGCGATCCCACGGTGTATACGGGAGCGATCCCCACGTTTGTATACGGAAGCGATCCCATGGTGTATACGGAGCGATCCCCACGTTGTATACGGAGCGAATCCCACGGTGTAAATGGAGCGATACCACGTTGTATACGGTGCGATCCCCACGGTGTATACGGTGCGATCCCCACATTGTATACGGAGCGATCCCACATTGTATACGGGAGCGATCCCACATTGTATACGGTGCGACCCCACATTGTATACGGAGCGATCCCACGTTGTATACGAGCGACCCCCACGTTGTATACGGAGCGATCCACGTTGTATACGGTGCGATCCCCACGGTGTATACGTAGCGATCCCACGTTGTATACAGAGCGATCCCACATTGTATATGGAGCAATCCCACATTGTATACGGAGCGATCCCACATTGTATACGGAGCGATCCCCACGGTGTATATGGAGCGATCACCACATTGTATACGGAGCGATCCCACGTTGTATACGGAGCGATCCCACGTTGTATACGGAGCGATCCCACGGTGTATACGGTGCGATCCCACATTGTGTACGGAGCGATCCCACATTGTATACGGCGCGATACCATGTTGTATACGGAAGCGATCCAACGGTGTATACGGAGCGATCCCACGGTGTATACGGAGCGATCGCCCCACTTTGTATACGGTGCGATTCCACGGTGTATACGGAGCGATCCCACGGTGTATACGGAGCGATCCCACGGTGTATACGGAGCGATCCCACGGTGTTTTACGGTGCGATCCCACGGTGTATACGGAGCGATCCCACGGTGTATACGGAGCGATCCCACATTGTATACGGGGCGATCCCACATTGTATACGGAGCGATCCCACGTTGTATACGGTGCGGTCCCACAATTGCATATGGAGCGATCCCACATTGTATACGGAGCGATCCCACTTTGTATACGG
This sequence comes from Somniosus microcephalus, assembly GCF_052327205.1. Taxonomy (NCBI): domain Eukaryota; kingdom Metazoa; phylum Chordata; class Chondrichthyes; order Squaliformes; family Somniosidae; genus Somniosus; species Somniosus microcephalus. Next base: position 9,569 of record NW_028226341.1, on the reverse strand, counting down.
TGCGTTCCCACTTTGTATACGGAGCGATCCCACATTGTATACGGAGCGGATCCCACGTTGTATACGGAGCGATCCCCACTTTGTATATGGAGCGATCCCACGGGGTATACGGAGCGATCCCACGGTGTATACGGAGCGATCCGACGGTGTATATGGTGCGATCCCACGTTGTATACGGAGCGATCCCCACGTTGTATACGGAGCAATCCCACGTTGTATACTGAGTGATCCCACGGTGTATACAGAGCGATCCCACGGTGTATACGGAGCGATCCCCACGTTGTATACGGAGCGATCCCACGTTGTATACGGAGCGATCCCACGTTTTTGCGGAGCGATCCCCACGGTGTATACAGTGCGATCCCACGGTGTATACAGAGCGATCCCACATTGTATACGGGAGCGATCCCACGTTGTATACGGAGCGATCCCACGTTGTATACGGAGCGATCTCACGTTGTATACGGAGCAATCCCACGTTGTATACGGAGCGATCCCACATTGTATATGGAGCGATCCCACGGTGTATACAGAGCGATCCCCCACATTGTATACGGAGCGATCCCCACGTTGTATACGGAGCGATCCCACGGTGTATACAGAGCGATCCCCACGGTGTATACGGTGCGATCCCACGTTGAATACGGTGCGTTCCCCACATTGTAATACGGAGCGATCCCACGGTGCATACGGAGCGATCCCACATTGTATACGGGGGCGATGCCACATTGTATACGGAGCGATCCCACGGTGTATACGGAGCGATCCCACATTGTATACGGTGCGAATCCCACGTTGTACACGGAGCGATCCCACATTGTATACGGTGCGATCCCAAGTAGTATACGGAGTGATCCACACATTGTTTACGGAGCGATCCCACGGTGTATACGGTGCCAATCCCACTTTGTATACGGTGCGATCCCACGTTGTATACGGTGCGATCCCACTTTGTATACGGTGCGATCCCACGTTGTATACGGAGCGATCCCACGGTGTATACGGTGCGATCCCACATTGTATACGGTGCGATCCCACATTGTATACGGAGCGATCCCACGGTGTATACGGAGCGATCCCACGGTGTATATGGTGCGATCCCACATTGTATATGAGAGTGATCCCACGTTGTATATGGTGCGATCCACATTGTATATGGTGCGATCCCACATTGTCTACGGAGCGATCCCACGTTGTATACGGAGCGATCCCACATTGTATACGGAGCGATCCCACGATGTATACGGAGCGATCCACAGTGTATACGGGAGCGATCCCACGGGTGTATACGGTGCAATCCCACATTGTATACGGAGCGATCCCACGGTGTATACGGATCGATCCCACGTTGTATACGGAGCGATCTCATGGTGTATACGGAGCGATCCCACATTGTATACGGAGCGATCCCACGGTGTATACGGAGCGATCCCACGTTGTATATGGAGCGATCCCACGGTGTATACGGAGCGATTCCCACGGTGTATACGGAGCGATCCCACGGTGTATACGGAGCGATCCCACGGTGTATACGGAAGTGATCCCCACGTTGTATACGGAGCGAACCCCACTTTGTATCTGGAGCGATTCCACATTGTATACGGGAGCGATCCCACGGTGTATACGGAGCGATCCCACGTTATATACGGTGCGATCCCACGGATTATACGGAGTGATCCCATGGTGTATACAGAGCGATCCCACGTTGTATACGGAGCGATTCCACGTTGTATACGGAGCGATCCCTCGTTTTATACGGAGCGATCCCCATGTTGTATACGGAGCGATCCCACGTTGTATACGGTGCGATTCCACTTTGTATACGGAGCGATCCCACGGTGCCATACGGAGCGATCCCACGTTTTATACGGAGCGAATCCCCACGGTGTATACGGAGCGATCCCACGTTTCTTGCGGGAGCGATCCCCACGGTGGTATACAGAGCGATCCCACGGTGTATACAGAGCGATCCCACATTGTATACGGAGCGATCCCCACGTTGTATACGGAGCGATCCCACATTGTATATGGAGCGATCCCACGGTGTATACAGAGCGATCCCACATTGTATACGGAGCGATCCCACGTTGTATACGGAGCGATCCCACGGTGTATACAGAGCGATCCCCACGGTGTATACGGTGCGATCCCCACGTTGTATACGGTGCGTTCCACAATTTTTATACGGAGCGATCCCACCGGTGCATACGGAGCGATCCCACATTGTATACGGGGCGATGCCACATTGTATACGGAGCGATCCCACGGTGTATACGGAGCGATCCCACATTGTATACGGTGCGATCCACGGTGTATACGGAGCGATCCCACATTGTATACGGTGCGATCCCAAGTTGTATACGGAGTGATCCCACATTGTATACGGAGCGATCCCACGATGTATACGGTGCAATCCCCACTTTGTATACGGTGCGATCCCACGTTGTATACGGTGCGATCCCACTTTGTATACGGTGCGATCCCCACGTTGTATACGGAGCGATCCCCACGGTGTATACGGTGCGATCCCACATTGTATACGGTGCGATCCCCACATTGTATACGGAGCGATCCCACGGTGTATACGGTGCGATCCCCACATTGTAAACGGAGCGATCCCACGGTGTATACGGAGCGATCCCACGGTGATATATGTTGCGATCCCACATTGTATATGGAGTGATCCCACGTTGTATACGGTGCGATCCCACATTGTCTATGGTGCGATCCCACATTGTATATGGTGCGATCCCCACATTTGTATACGGAGCGATCCCACGGTGTATACGGAGTGATCCCACATTGTATACGGTGCGATCCCACGGTGTATACGGAGCGATCCCCACATTGTATGCGGTGCGATCCCAAGTTGTATACGGAGTGATCCCACGTTATATACGGAGCGATTCCACGTTGTATACGGAGCGATCCCTCGTTTTAATACGGAGCGATCCATGTTGTATACGGAGCGATCCCACGTTGTTATACGGTGCGATTCCACTTTGTATACGGAGTGATCCCCACGGTGTATACGGAGCGATCCCACGTTTTATACGGAGCGATCCCACGGTGTATACGGTGCGATCCACGTTGTATACGGAGCGATCCCACGGATTATATGGAGCGATTCCACGGTGTATACGGAGCGATCCCATAATGTATACGGAGCGATCCAAACGTATGTATACGGAGCGATCCCACGTTGTATACGGAGCGATCCCACGGTGTATACGGAGCGATTCCACGTTGTATACGGAGCAATCCCACGGTGTATACGGAGCGATCCCACGTTGTACACGGAGCGATCCCACATTGTATACGGAGCGATCCCACGTTGTATACGTAACGATCCCACGTTGTATACGGGAGCGATCCCCACATTGTATACAGAGCGATCCCCACGGTGTATACAGAGCGATCCCCACGATGTATACAGAGCGATCCCACGGTGTAATGCGGAGCGATCCCACGTTGTACACGGAGCGATCCCACGTTGTATTACGGAGCGATCCCACATTGTATACGGAGCGATCCCACGTTGTATACGGAGCGATCCCACGTTGTATACGGAGCCATCCCACGTTGGATACGGAGCGATCCCCACATTGTATACGGAGTGATCCCCACGTTGTATACGGAGCGATCCCACTTTGTATACGGTGCGATTCCACTTTGTATCCGGAGCGATCCCACGTTGTATACGCTGCGATCCCACGTTGTAGACGGAGCGATCCCACGGTGTATACGGAGCGATCCACGTTGTATACGGAGCGATCCCATGGTGTATACGGAGCGATCCCACGTTGTATACGGAGCGATCCCCACGGTGTATATGGAGCGATCCCACGTTGTATACGGTGCGATCCCACGGTGTATACGGTGCGATCCCACATTGTATACGGAGCGATCCCACATTGTATACGGAGCGATCCCACATTGTATACGGTGCGACCCCACATTGTATACGGAGCGATCCCCACGTTGTATACGGAGCGACCCCACGTTGTATACGGAGCGATCCCACGTTGTATTACGGTGCGATCCCACGGTGTATACGTAGCGATCCCACGTTGTATACAGAGCGATCCCCACATTGTATATGGAGCAATCCCCACATTGTATACGGGAGCGATCCCCACATTGTATACGGAGCGATCCCACGGTGTATATGGAGCGATCCCACATTGTATACGGAGCGATCCCACGTTGTATACGGAGCGATCCCACGTTGTATACGGAGCGATCCCCACGGTGTATACGGTGCGATCCCACATTGTGTACGGAGCGATCCCACATTGTATACGGCGCGATACCATGTTGTATACGGAGCGATCCAACGGTGTATACGGAGCGATCCCCACGGTGTATACGGAGCGATCCCACTTTGTATACGGTGCGATTCCCACGGTGTATACGGAGCGATCCCACGGTGTATACGGAGCGATCCCACGGTGTATACGGAGCGATCCCACGGTGTTTACGGTGCGATCCCACGGTGTAATACGGAGCGATCCCACGGTGTATACGGAGCGATCCCACATTGTATACGGGGCGATCCCACATTGTATACGGAGCGATCCCCACGTTGTATACGGTGCGGTCCCACATTGCATATGGAGCGATCCCCACATTGTATACGGGAAGCGATCCCCACTTTGTATACGGTGCGTTCCCACCTTTGTATACGGAGCGATCCCACATTGTATACGGAGCGATCCCACGTTGTATACGGAGCGATCCCACTTTTGTATATGGAGCGATCCCCACGGGGTATACGGAGCGATCCCACGGTGTATACGGAGGCGATCCGACGGTGTATATGGTGCGATCCCACGTTGTATACGGAGCGATCCCACGTTGTAATACGGAGCAATCCACGTTGTATACTGAGTGATCCCCACGGTGTATACAGAGCGATCCCACGGTGTATTACGGAGCGATCCCACGTTGTATACGGAGCGATCCCACGTTGTATACGGAGCGATCCCACGTTTTTGCGGAGCGATCCCCACGGTGTATACAGTGCGATCCCCACGGTGTATACAGAGCGATCCACATTGTATACGGAGCGATCCCACGTTGTATACGGAGCGATCCCACGTTGTATACGGAGCGATCTCACGTTGTATACGGAGCAATCCCACGTTGTATACGGAGCGATCCCACATTGTATATGGAGCGATCCCACGGTGTATACAGAGCGATCCCACATTGTATACGGAGCGATCCCCACGTTGTATACGGAGCGATCCCACGGTGTATACAGCAGCGATCCACGGTGTATACGGTGCGATCCCACGTTGAATACGGTGCGTTCCCCACATTGTATACGGAGCGATCCCACGGTGCATACGGAGCGATCCCACATTGTATACGGGGCGATGCCACATTGTATACGGAGCGATCCCACGGTGTATACGGAGCGATCCCACATTGTATACGGTGCGATCCCACGTTGTACACGGAGCGATCCCACATTGTATACGGTGCGATCCCCAAGTTGTATACGGAGTGATCCCCACATTGTTTACGGAGCGATCCCACGGTGTATATGGTGCAATCCCACTTTGTATACGGTGCGATCCCACGTTGTATACGGTGCGATCCCACTTTGTATACGGTGCGATCCCACGTTGTATACGGAGCGATCCCACGGTGTATACGGTGCGATCCCACATTGTATACGGTGCGATCCCACATAGTATACGGAGCGATCCCACGGGTGTATACGGAGCGATCCCACGGTGTATATGGTGCGATCCCACATTGTATATGGAGTGATCCCACGTTGTATATGGTGCGATCCCCACATTGTATATGGTGCGATCCCACATTGTCTACGGAGCGATCCCACGTTGTATAACGGAGCGATCCCACATTGTATACGGAGCGATCCCACGATGTATACGGAGCGATCCCACAGTGTATACGGAGCGATCCACGGTGTATACGGTGCAATCCCCACATTGTATACGGAGCGATCCCACGGTGTATACGGATCGATCCCACGTTGTATACGGAGCGATCTCATGGTGTATACGGAGCGATCCCCACATTGTATACGGAGCGATCCCACGGTGTATACGGAGCGATCCCACGTTGTATATGGAGCGATCCCCACGGTGTATACGGAGCGATTCCACGGTGTATACGGAGCGATCCCACAGTGTATACGGAGCGAATCCCACGGTGTATACGGAGTGATCCCACGTTGTATACGGAGCGAACCCCACTTTGTATCTGGAGCGATCCCCACATTGTATACGGAGCGATCCCCACGGTGTTATACGGAGCGATCCCACGTTATATACGGTGCGATCCCACGGATTATACGGAGTGATCCCATGGTGTATACAGAGCGATCCCCACGTTGTATACGGAGCGATCCCACGTTGTATACGATGCGATCCCCACGGTGTATACGGAGCGATCCCACATTGTATACGGAGCGAACCACATTGCATACGGGAGCGATCCTACGTTGTATACGGAGCGAGGCCCACGGTGTATACGGAGCGATCCCACGGTGTATACGGAGCGATCCCACGGTGTATACGGAGCGATTCCACGGTGTATACGGAGCGAATCCCACGTTGTATACGGAGCGATCCCCACTTTGTATACGGAGCGATCGCACGGTGTATACGGAGCGATCCCACGGTGTATACGGAGCGATCCCACGGTGTATACGGAGCGATCCCACATTGTATACGGAGCGATCCCACGTTGTATACGGAGCGATCCCACATTGTATACGGAAGCAATCCCACATTGTATACGGAGCGATCCCACGGTGTATACGGAGCGATCCCACATTGTATATGGAGCGATCCCACGTTGTATACGGTGCGATCCCACGGTGTATACGGAGCGATCCCACATTGTATACGGAGCGATCCCACATTGTATACTGTGCGATCCCCCCCATTGTATACGGAGCGATCCCACGGTGTATACGGAGCGATCCCACAATGTATAACGGAGCGATCCCCACGTTGTATACGGAGCGATCCCCACATTGTATACGGTGCGATCCACATTGTATACGGGAGCGATCCCCACGGTGTATACGGAGCGATCCCACCGGTGTATACGGAGGCGATCCCCACGTTGTATACGGTGCGATCCCACATTATATACGGAGCGATCCCACGTTGTATACGGTGCGATCCCAATTTGTATACGTAACGATCCCACGTTGTATATGGAGCGGTCCCACTTTGTATACGGAGCGATCCCACGGTGTATACGGAGCGATCCCACATTGTATACGGTGCGATCCCACGGTGTATACGGAGCAATCCCACATTGTATATGGAGTGATCCCCACGTTGTATTCGGAGCGATCCAACGTTGTATATGGTGCGATCCCATGTTGTATACGGTGCGATCCCGTGATGTATACGGAGCGATCCCACATTGTATAGGGAGCGATCCCACGGTGTATACGATGCGATCCCACGGTGCATACGGTGCGATCCCCACGGTGTATACGGTGCGATTCCACGGTGTATACGGAGCGATCCCCACATTGAATACAGAGCGATCCCACGTTGTATACGGTGCGATCCCACATTTTATACGGAGCGATGCCACATTGTTTACGGAGCGATCCCACATTGTATACGGAGCGATCCCCACATTGTATACGGAGCGATCCACGTTGTATACGGGAGCGATCCCATGTTGTATACGGAGCGATCCCACATTGTATATGGAGCGATCCCACATTGTATACGGAGCGATCCCACGTTGCATACGGAGCGATCCCACCGGTGTATACGGTGCGATCACACATTGTATTCGGAGCGATCCCACGTTGTATACGGAGCGATCCCAAATTGTATATGGTGCGATCCCAAATTGTATATGGAGCGATCCCACATTGTATACGGAGCGATCCCATGTTGTATACGGAGCGATCCCACATTGTATATGGAGCGATCCCAACATTGTATATGGTGCGATCCCAAATTGTATATGGAGCGATCCCACATTGTATACGGTGCGATCACACATTGTATTCGGAGCGATCCCACGTTGTATATGGTGCGATCCCAAATTGTATATGGAGCGATCCCCACGATGTATACGGTGCGATCCCACATCGTATACGGTGCGATCCCACATCGTATACGGAGCGATCACACATCGTATACGGTGCGATCCCCACAGTGTATACGGTGCGATCCCTACGTTGTATACGGAGCGATCCCGTGTTGTATACGGAGCGATTCCACGTTGTATACGGAGCGATCCCACGGTGTATACGGAGCGATCCCACGGTGTATACGGAGCGATCCCATGGTGTACACGGAGCGATCCCACGTTGTATACGCAGCGATCCCACGTTGTATACGGTACGATCCCACGGTGCTATACGGTGCGATCCCACGTTGTATACGGAGCGATCCCACATTGTATACGGAGCGATCCCACGGTGTATACGGAGCGATCCCACGTTGTATACGGAGCGATCCCACGGTGTCTACGGAGCGATCCCCACGGTGTATACGGAGCGATCCCACGTTGTATACGGAGCGATCCCACGGTGTCTACGGAGCGATCCCACGGTGTATACGGTGCGATCCCACGTTGTATACGGATCGATTCCACGTTGTATACGGGTGCGATCCCCACAGTGTATACGGTGCGATCCCACGTTGTATACGGTGCGATCCCCACGGTGTGTACGGAGCGATCCCACATTGTATACGGAGCGATCCCACATTGTATATGGAGCGATCCCACGTTGTATACGGTGCCCACGTTGTATACGGAGCGATCCCACGGTGTATACGGTGCGATCCCACGGTGTATACGGGTGCGATCCCCCGTTGTATACGGTGCGATCACACATTGTATACGGAGCGATCCCACGTTGTATACGGAGCTGATCCACTTTGTATACGGTGCGATTCCCACTTTGTATACGGAGCGATCCCACGTTGTATACGCTGCGATCCCACGTTGTAGACGGAGCGATCCCACGGTGTATACGGAGCGATCCCACGTTGTATACGGAGCGATCCCATGGTGTATACGGAGCGATCCCACGTTGTATACGGAGCGATCCCACGGTGTATATGGAGCGATCCCACGTTGTATACGGTGCGATCCACGGTGTATACGGTGCGATCCCACATTGTATACGGAGCGATCCCCACATTGTATACGGAGCGATCCCACATTGTATACGGTGCGACCCCACATTGTATACGGAGCGATCCCACGTTGTATACGGAGCGACCCCACGTTGTATACGGAGCGATCCCACGTTGTATACGGTGCGATCCCACGGTGTATACGTAGCGATCCCACGTTGTATACGGGAGCGATCCCACATTGTATATGGAGCAATCCCACATTGTATACGGAGCGATCCCACATTGTATACGGAGCGATCCCACGGTGTATATGGAGCGATCCCACATTGTATACGGAGCGATCCCACGTTGTATACGGAGCGATCCCACGTTGTATACGGGAGCGATCCCCACGGTGTATACGGAGGCAATCCCACATTGTATACGGTGCGATCCCACATTGTATACGGAGCGATCACACGG